>NC_141138.1:63450220-63751782 GCF_053477565.2 Lygodium microphyllum
AAGTTGTAAGGAACACTTGTACATGCATTATTTGAATAACACGACTTCTCCTTTCACCTTCTCAAGCTTCTCTCATGTCCTTTCATGTATGTTAGCTATCCCTATCTTCTTTTCCAATATTTCTCTCTCCATGTTTAGTATTTCTCTCTCCTTGTTTAGTATTTCTTTCTCCTCTACACTCTCCTCTCTCTTCTGTAGTCTTCTCTCTCTTCTTTCTTTCTCCTCTCAAGTCCCTTCATTACATGCAAGTAGATTCTAGCATACTTGGCTCGTAAAGAATCCCCAAGAAAGTACATTAGAGATATCCAAAGTAATACATTTTGGTAGAAAGGTAAAAGGATCATTGACTTTGCAAAGCCATTTGTGCTCTTGCTCCATATAGTTGACAACAAAAACTTTGTAATGGGGTAAATCTACTAGCATGTCCATTAGACATTGAGAGCTGGATTTTAGGACCCGTTCTTGAAGCGTTGAAGCTCGTTTTGGAGCCGGAAAGTGCCTGAGAGGTGTTAAAGAGCCAATTTTCATGAAAAATCAAACGATGGCAGATGGCGGAGCTAGAGTTTTCCTAAATGCATTTCGACATCAAGAATCCAACACTAGTCTCGGTTTGTCAATCGGAGGTCATTTGACCCTCCATTTAATCCCTGCAAGGTTCGGCGTTATAAAGCAGTTACCGGATCAGGAAACCGTAAAGTGCATGGGAGAGGCAAGATTGATGGAGTTTGATGCCACGAAGCCGCCTGTCCAATCGGATTGCAAATCGGAGTTCATTTGGGCCTTCAAAATTGAAAAGTCCACTTGTGGGATAGTGTGAACACAAAAAGATGAATCGGTTATTTTAATGTTTTAAACCTTAGGCTTAGTAAAAGCCTTGAAACTAATGCAAAAACTGTCGAACAGAGGGAAGCGTCAATGGGCCTCCTCATTTTTGCTCGTTGCCTTTCTGATTCAAACCCGTTTGGAGAGAGAGAGGGAGATTCTCAATCAGGGCAGGGAGAGGAACAAGATCGTTGCAAGCTTGCCCATTTTAATGGAGAATTTAAAAATCTCATTTTTTACTCTGTCTCTCCTCCCTCTCTCTCCTGCAAGGGGCACTTCCTGCGTGTGAAGAAGAATGAAGCCTAGCTGATGAATGCTCGTCCGCCATGGTATCGGATTGCTTCCAAACTGACGGTGGGCTGAAGATGGTAGTGTGGAGGCGGGCTGAGCATCAAACGGGCCCTGGTTTTTAGACCCACAACAAGCTTCAAAACCCGAAATAATAAAAAAATACACAGTAAGGACATTTTTACAAAGAAAATGGCTCTTTTTCCGC
This sequence comes from Lygodium microphyllum, assembly GCF_053477565.2. Taxonomy (NCBI): domain Eukaryota; kingdom Viridiplantae; phylum Streptophyta; class Polypodiopsida; order Schizaeales; family Lygodiaceae; genus Lygodium; species Lygodium microphyllum. The sequence goes on from NC_141138.1 coordinate 63,451,539, forward strand.
ATTTGATGAGGTTAGCAATGTTCATATGGGCTGAAAATTGATGGACATGTTGTTTGCTGTTGGTTTTAGTCTTTCATAATAAAAAACTTAGGAAATATACACTTAAAGTGTGGGAAATAAATGGAAAAAACCCGAAAAGCATGGTTTTTAGAGTAAAAATGGGATTTTTGGACTTAAAATGGAAAAAGCATGAAACAAAACACCAATAAAATCTACATGGTTGCTGTTTAAAGACTCAAGTGCCATAGCTCTGAAATAATGCTAGTTTTTCTCCATTTTTATTGATAAAAAATAGAAAAAATAAGAAAAAATAGAGAAAATGCTCTTTAAAAGGGAGAAAAATAAGGAAATGATGAGGAAAATTATGAAAAATTATGGATGTGTCTGTGAGTGTATAATGAGGATAAAGCATGAGGGTTTGCCTCAGGTTATATCCATTTATATGTTTTTGTGAGTATTTACTGCTTATTTCGTACAAAATACACATGAAATTACCCTTTTATCTATCACCGCAAGCAGTGCTGAAATATAATACAAAATCTGATGTATTTGCTGCATTATTCATATAGGATGACGTTAAGTTAAATAAAGGGAAGTACAACACGAGTGTAAGGCTCAGTGTCTTCTCTCATCGCAACAATTAGGCGTTAGTGTATGGAAACATGAAAATAATGGATTTGCACAATGCACGAGGCTATCCTTTTAATTGTTTGAGCACTTAATCATATACAAATTTGCATCAAGCATCATTAAATGGTATCAATTACAAGCTCCTGGATGCATAGCACTTGGTTTCTCTAGGAGTTGACCCACATAGAGAGAGTGAGAAACCTAGCTGTAGGTCTAGACGGTGGGTCCAAGGGGATGGATAAGTGAGGAGAAGTGCATTCTTGGAACGTTAAATATATTGGCATGAAGAGGGGAGTTTGTTTCGAATGTGTCTATGTGAGGAAGTAGCGCATAGAGGGGCCAATCCCCAAGATGTAGGAGAGCTGCAGTAGGACCACGACAATCAGCGGTGCCCTTGTGTCTTTGATATGTGGCATTTATTGCCGATATATGTATAATATCCCTCTGAGGAGACAGGAAAGGGAATATCCATTGGATTACAGACTATAAACGCATAGTGATTAGTATTTAGGATAGTGCATCCCTCGACAGACGCTCCTGGTCTGCGAGGCTGTGAGGTGGGGTTGTCCGTTGAGGGCATGAGGTCCGGCTAGTGCCTTAGCCAGTGCCGGCCCATTTCAGGTCCCATTAGTGGTGCGTCTGCTGGGAGCTGCCTATAAGTGGCTGTCTCTGAATCTAGGTTGTAAAGGGACCTAAGTTTATAATTTCCATTAGGAGTATGCTAAGCTAACCTTAAAATGGGGTTTGTTCAAGGATGGAAAACCTTGAGTTTCCCTATAAAAAACTTACTGATGGACTTAGTTAGTTATTTAGAGCATGAGTCCTCTACAGAAGATAATTTAGGTGATGAGAAGAGTAACCAGTTGGTGGTTACCCCATCCTCTAATGCCATAGCATGGGCCGAGGTTTGCCTTGGTGTGGTCTCTACCCAAGAGAAATCATGTATAACCATCCATCAACCTAGAGGGCATGGAATAAGTATGTTGGAAGCTATGGTGGTCATGGCATCAACAAGTGATTATGCTAAAGCCGTAGTGTCATGGGAAAAACTCGACACACAGTGGAGTGCAGTTATGGCTAAAGCATCTCATGTGGTGGGACATCGTGCCAAAATTTTAAGTATCACAAGGATGTTAGAAGCCCTAGATGTAAAGGGAAGACCATTGCTTAAAAGACACAGTCCCCACATCCTAAGTGCTAAGGATAAGTTTGCTTTTGATGAGGGGCAGAAGCTCCTAGATAAAGCCATCATGGAACTGCCTAGGAAGGAGCAAGATATGGAAGATCCTCTAAGAAAGGATTGGAACGACATGCTAAGAGCTATAGGTCTCCCTAGACCACTTTATGAGTTGGCAGAAAGGGACATTAAGGATAATATTAACCTCCCTACACTAGTAAAGGTGGAAATGGAAGAGGTTGAAGACCCTAAGACACTAGGGTTAGGCCATGATTACGAGGATTTCAATGGCCCAGTGCTGATCCCAAAGGAAAGGACTAAATGCCCTCCTCCTTATAGGGATCTCCCAGTGTTTCATGGGCTGGTTAAAGAGGATCCGATGGTGCATTTATGAGAATACAGCCTAACTTACCTTGCAAGTGGGTTCAATGATATTCATCAGATACTCATATTCTCAAGTACCCTAAAGGGAGAGGCTAGAAAATGGTACTGGAGCCTCCCAAGGGGGTCTATTAAATCCTTTGAGGAGTTGAGTGATCGATTTTTAGATGAATATGAAAAGAAGGTGCCTATGACCCAAGTTTTAGGGTAGCTGATGCAGATTAGGCAAGAGTCCTATCCTTCTGTTAAAGAATATGCTAAAGCCTTTGATGATATTCTGAGGCTTTGGCCAAGAAGAGCTATTGCATTGCCAAGTGATGTGCTATGTGAGCTCTTTTTGAGTGGCTTAGAGATTAACATGCAAATCCAAGTGAAAATGCGGAATCCTAAGTCGTTAAGGGAAGAAAAAATGCATGCCATTGATTATGAGGGACATATTTAGAGATGTTGGGGAAACTTTTGGAGTTTTCCCCGCTCAGTACAAGTGCATCCTAGCTTCCAACCATTTCTACAAGGAGACAGCTCACTTGTTGATACCAAGGCAGCCTATGAGAGGAACCTTGGTAGCCAAAATCTCCAAGTAGAAAATGGCAATAGTAGGGATAATATAACCCCTAGAAATAAAAAGATTCCAAGCCCAGTAAGTCCCATCAAGGCTTTCAACACTTCCATGAGAGGTAGTTGTGACGGTGGAATTGATAGAACCATTAGGTCTACAAGCTTAGATGAACGTTCTATGAGTGGTTCTAGTTGTGCTCCTAGTAAGCCTCTTGAGAGACCTTTCTAATTTATAGATGAATCATGCTTTCGAGTAGATGCTATTCCTTTTAGTAAAAGCATGGTTCCTATGGCTAAGCAGTTGTTGCAAAGTGGACAAAGGCAAGTAAAGACATCTCTATAGAGAAGTTGCGACATGCCAAAGGTCCACTTATACTATATAGAAGCCATAAGCCTATGAGGCCATCTAATAATGGTGATAAATCCACTTTGAGTCCATTGGACCAATGTGGGTAGATGAGGCAGTCTAAGAATATGAAAAGGAATATGAGATGGGTTTGGAGGCCCAAAACCCCTAAAAATACTGTTTGTGTGTCAGATGCAGCGCTAGGAATTCCTTGTGGACATGCTTTGATGGATTCCCAAGAGGATGCAACTAAAGGCCATAATGTGACATCTGACAATAGGGACCACCACCCTGAGTTGCATCTATGTGATGGGTCTAGGCTTGAAGCTCTGTCTAGTTTGGATTGTATCATTAACATATGTAATGGTCCAATTAGAGAAGAGTTGAATAAGCATAAATCCATGATTCTCCCTGCAGGAGGAGTTATTGGAAAGTTGGGACAAGCGATCCATTTGAATGATGAACAAGGGGATGAGATATATCAACCTAATGATGCCATTCATTCACCTGATAGTACCCAAGAAGAGATGGCCATTATTATTGAGATATCAGTAGAAAGGCTTGGGCTAGTGGATCTACAAAGAGCATAGATCAAGCTTTTAGCTGATTCGCATGAGTAGCATGAGGCTAGTCCTCCTATTTTATGCTATCCTTGGTATCCTGATTAGTTTGTTACGACGTGTTGTATATGCCAAGGAGATTATATATTGCATGGATTAGAATGAACTATCCATTTTAGGCCAAGAGGGCCAGTTAGTTTGCAGTGAAATGTTCTATTTCATTAGGCCAAGAGGGCCATTTGTCTGTCTAGTCCGAGTGCATTTAATAGTTTTATGCTTTATTCTTGTGCCAAATAGATTCAAAGAAGAGCTTGGAGGGAGCCTTTTGTCGCGCTAAAGCTTCTTGTGGCCCTATCTAGGTGATATCTCTCCTTCATGAGTACCTATCTTTTCATGCTATATGTGTCTGTGTACTTGTGGGGGATTTATTTTCTTATTAGGGATCAGTAATCAAGGCATGAAGTCCCAGGATTAGGGTCTGTATGTCTGGGGGAGGTATGAGTAGTCATTGCCTCCTGCAAGGCATTGTAAGACCTGTTTTAGATGGGAGTTCTAGTGATTGTGTTCTGCTGACCTGTTAGGCGGCCATTCTAGGAGTTCCTATTAATTGTGAGAAAGTTAGAGAAGCCTACTAAAATAATGATGGAAAGGGACAAAACCCTAAATATCTGAAAGACGATATAAAAATATACAGAGGTGTGTAAAAAGGGATTCTAACCCCTAAAAAAATAGAAATGGAAAGAAATAAAAATCTTTGAGTTGTTGTTTATCGCCTTGCGAAGGCCTGATAGGTGCCTGGGGATGAGACAAGACCCACGGCCGATGCCTTGTCTTCCTAGGGGTGGCTTCTAGCAAAAAAATAAGAATAAAAGAAGATTAGAGCAAAAATAAAAGTGAGTGTTAGAAAAGGATTAAGTGTCGCCTTGCGCGGGCTTAGTAGGTTCTTGGGTATCGAAACAGGACCTAAGGCCGATGCCTTGTTCTCCTTGGGTCACTACGTTCAACTCCCTCCTTTTTACATGCTCGAATATGGAAAATAAGAGGCTAAAGACCCAATGTGCTAAAAGAAAATATTTGTTGATTAGGCTATAGGAGTCCTCACCTAGTAGGAGCTCCTAGTTGAGTTGTTCTTAGTTAGGTAGGTAGCACAGACCACCACTGAGGATGACCTCTTTGATGGTTCTTTTTAGCTTGACTGTGTTGGCACAGTTGGTTAGTGACTAGCTTTCGACTTTCTATCAGATTATGCTAGGCCTACTCCTCGTGGATTTCATGCATTGGTTTTGACAAGGGGATAGGGTGAGAGCTGTGATGTGTTTTGTTGTGTATCTATTTTGTATCAGCTTGATGCTCTTTGTGGTTATGCTTATGTGCATATTCATTCGTGGGACTCGACGGGGGCTGAGTCGCCCTATCCCCTGGTTGCCAATGAGAGCTAGATTTTAGGACCCGATTTGGGCACGTTCTTGAAGCGTTGAAGCTCGTTTTGGAGCCGAAAAGTGCCCGAGAGATGTTAAAGAGCCAATTTTCATGAAAATTCAAACAGTGGTGGCAGATGGCCAAGCTAGAGTTTTCCTAGATGCATTTTGACATTAGGAATCCAACACAAGTCTCGGTTCGTCAATCGGAGGTCGTTTGACCCTCCATTTAGTCCTCGCAAGGTTCGGTGTTATAAAGCAGCTACCAGATCGGGAAGCTGTAAAGTGTGTGAGAGAGGCCAATTTGATGGAGTTCGACGCCACGAAGCCACCTATCCAATCGGATTGCAAATTGGAGATTGTTTGGGCCTTCAAAATTAAAAAATCCACTTGCGAGAAAGTGTGAACACAAAAAGATGAACCAGTTATTTTAATGGTTTAAACCTTAGGCTTAATAAAAGCCTTGAAACTAATGCAAAAACTGTCAAACAGAGGGAAGTGTCAATGCGCCTCCTCATTTTTACTCGTTGCCTCTCTGATTCAAACACATTTAGGAGAGAGAGGGAGATTCTCAATCAGGGCAGGGAGAGGAACAAGATGGCTGCAAGCTTGCCCATTTTAATGGAGGATTTAAAAATCTCATTTTTAGTCTTTCTCTCTCCTCCCTCTCTCTCCTGAAGGGGTAGTTCTTGCATGTGAAGAAGAGTGAAGCCCAGTTGATGAATGCTCATCCGGCATGGTACCGGATTGCTTCCAAACCAAAGGTGGGCTGAAGATGGCAGTGTGGAGGTGGGCTGAGCATCAAACGGGCCTTGGTTTGCAAACCCACAACAAGTTTCAAAACCCAAAATAATAAAAAAAATACACGGTAATGACATTTTTACAAAGAAAATGGCTCTTTTTCCGCATTTGATGAGGTTAGCAATGTTCATATGGGCTGAAAATTGATGAACATGTTGTTTTCTATTGGTTTTAATCTTTCATAATAAAAAACTCAAAAAATATATACACTTAAAGTGTGGGAAATAAATGGAAAAACCCGAAAAGCATGGTTTTTAGGGTAAAAATGGGATTTTTGGGCTTTAAATGGGAAAAGCATAAAACAAAACACCAATAAAATCTACATAGTTGCTGTTTAAAGACTCAAGAGCCACAACTATAAAATAATGATAATTTTCTTCTATTTTGATTGATAAAAGATAAGGAAAAATAAGGAAAAATGCTCTTTAAAAGGGGGGAAAATAGGGAATGGACAAGGAAAGTTATGGAAATTTATGGATGTGTCTGTGAGTGTATAATTAGGATAAAGCATGAGGGTTTGCCTCAGGTGACCCCATTTATATATTTTTGTGAGAATTTGTGCAAAATACACATGAAATTACCCTTTTACCTGTCACCGCAAGCAAAACTCTAAACAGTAGGGGAGGAGGGAAGGTTGAGTGCTGAAATATAATACAAAATCTGATGTATTTGCTGCATTATTCATATAGGATGATGTTAAGTTAAATAAAGGGAAGTACAGCACGAGTGTAAGGCTTGGTGTCTTCTCTCATTCGCAGCAATTAGGCGTTAGTGTCTGGAAACATGAAAATAATGGATTTTCACAATGCACGAGGCTGTCCTTTCAATTGTTTGAGCACTTAAACATATACACATTTGCATAAAGCATCGTTAAATGGTATCAATTACAAGCTCTTGTATGTATAGCACTTGGTTTCTCTAGGACTTGACCCACGTAGAGAGAGTGAGCAATCTGGCTGCAGGTCTAGATGGTGGGTCCAAGGGGATGGATAAGTGAGGAGAAGTGCATTCTTGGAACATTAAGTATATTGGCACTAAGAGGGGAGTTTGTTTTGAATGTGTCTATGTGTGGAAGTAGCGCATCGAGGGGCCAATCCCCAAGATGTAGGAGAGCTGTAGTAGGGCCACGACAATCAGCCGGTGGGGTGCCCTTGTCTCTATGATATGTGGGATTTATTGCCGATATATGTATAATCTCCCTCTGAGGAGATGGGAAAGGGAATATCCATTGGATTGCAGACTATAAACGCGCAGTGATTAGTGCTTAGGATAGTGTATCCCTTGACAGAAGCTCCTAGTCCGCGAGGCCGTGAGGTGGGGTTGTCTGTTGAGGGCATGAGGTCCGGCTAGTGCCTTAGCTAGTGCCAGCCCATTTTAGGTCCCATTAGACACTTAAAAAGGTAGAGGAGCTTACCTCTTTCATGTCATGTAAGAAGGTAACCATCACAAGAATTGCAAAATCATAGTGGGAAATATATGTATACTCATTTGCACGATGCAAGGTTTATGTTGTATCTAAACTTTTAAGTCCTTGAGGATCTCAATAATCCTTAGAAGCACCCTCTCTATGATAGCCTCTCTTTGCAGCAATCTATTAGCACAAAGGAAACAATCATTCTAGAAAACTATAGCATAGAAAACTTAAACCAAACTTAGCAAGACTATGGAATACTTGTGAAAGTTCTTGTTCCCCCTTGGCACTTCATACACGAATCTTGCCACCTTGTTTACTTCCAACGATGACAACTACAAAATCTTCATTTCCATAAGCACTTAATGGCAAATAGCAGTTAGGTTCATCTTCTCTAGGGTAGTAAAGCTCTCAACATTCCATCTCAATGGAATTGTTTTTGCCACTAGTTGTTATTAAGGTGACAATCAAGCTTCTTTTAGAAGCTAGTCCAAGTGTAGATTTATTGTAAGCTTCTTTTAGAAGCTAGTCCAAGTGTAGATTTATTGCAAGCTTATTTTTGAATCTAGTCCAACAAACACTCAAATGAGAAGCAAGCCTAAAAAGTAAGAGGAGTGGACTACAAAGGACAATGTATGGTCTCACCTTCCCAATTTTGTCACTATATTCACAAGACAATTCTTTTGTCTCTTTTGCCTCTAATTTTTGAAATTAATTGGTGCAATAGAGAAACACAAGGGGTTCAACTTTGTCTGAAGATCACTTATTAATTTGGACCTACTGAGCAAATGAAGATTATGCTTTCACCACACATGCTAGAAAAAGTCAAAAACCTACATTGTATTTTAGAGCAAAGAAACCTACATTGTAAACTAGTTTTTCCAAGTATTTTCTTCTCAAAGGGTCAATACCTTTTGTGTGCCTCATCTGTATCCTACTAGTCAGAGCAACATTGTAAACTTGTTTTGCTAGGTACTTCCTTCTCAAGGGGTCAACACCTTTTGTGTGCCTTATTTGTATCCTACCAGGCCATAGCAAAATTCTCCAGTGATAGCTCCTTAAGATAATAATTTGCATTGGCTATGCAGTTATTGTATCATGATCTCATCCCTCAATGGTGTGGCGATAAGAGCATGTAAGTTGAGGCTACACAATCAAAGCATGAGATAATGTTTAATAAGAAAGAGCAAGATACACTAAATTAAGCATATGACTATCAATAAAAATAAAGCACTTACAAGTTCATCCTTTGAAAGCATGAAAGAAGGGCAATATTGTTGACATTCCATGGATCCATCACCATGGAGAGCACTCCTACATTGTTTTCTCTTCCCATAAGGAACCGCTCAGAGATGGCATGTGTCCAAGGAACAATGTGGTGGTTGCCTTCCCACACATAAAACATATGACCAAACATCCGATTCAAGTGAGGGTTTCTCAAAAGCTCTTGCTCAAACTCCCCATTCACTTCCTTCAAAATAATATCCCATCCTGCTATAATCTCATCAACCCAGCAATGTCACCTCGCTAGCATGGGTGAAAACAAAGACAATGAACAACCTCTTCTTGAAGACATAACCCACCCTCCAAAAGGCTATCTTTAGTCGTAAAACATCATACCTTAGACCATAGACCTTGGCATAAGGAAGAAGTCTACGCAAGGGTATAGGAGGGCAATCATAACAACTAACTATTTGTGTCTTCTTCAATATTTCATCACCCTAGAACATACTCATACAATATTCACTTTTTGTGTTATCCTCATTTACCACCTCAGGGCACCACATAAGGTACAATTTGTAGTTGTGACTCCAAGACATCAACAATAGGATCTAGGTGTACATGCTCCTCATCACGATCCACTTGCTCAACCATTAGATTAGTCTCATGCACATCCTCCACTATCATGTCAAGGGAGGTCCTCCCACCCTTGTCTTTTTGCTCCCTGCTCTCAGTGGAGACATAGTGTATTGGACTACAAATAGCAACATCCAAGTGCACGAGGACTGCTTAAAGTATGTATTGATAATTCTACTCAAAAATTATATAGACATAGTCACCAAGTGGCACCTTGTTTGTGGAGGGATTGAACAAATGCACCCTTCCAACTTGTAAATCAAACAAAAAAGACCTCATAAGCCTCTCCAAATCCACATCCTTGTCAAAAATGAAACCTCAAAAATTGACATTTTATTGATACCAACACAATAAAAAGATCTATCTTCATATTTCAATATTTTACAATTTTTATTAAGCAAGAGCATTGCTACTAGAAGATGCCCAAGATCAAGCATGCAACACTTGAAGATCATCGGTAATCCTTCTTGACTTTCCTTACATGTTTTAAAGCATAATTGTCCAAAGCATACACCTCAATAATTATCCAAAGCATATATGATAGGATAAGTAACACTAGCAATCCATAGCATCAACACAAAAAATCAAAACAACTCGATGATGATATGGTCTAGAAGATCTATGATTGTGATTTATGAGTGTTTAGTACAATTGAAGTAATGCTTTTGTATCAAGCCATTTTTTTTACTTATACCCTAGGACATGGTATCCATCAAGTCCCTTATATGTTTAGGAACCTAAAAGAAACTTCATACTATCTCTTAGCCATATTAAAGGACCCTAGGTTAAATGTTTTAGATAGTAAAAGTTAGCCTTGTAGTTAGTGTCACTATACCTATACCTTAGGTTGATATACCTAGGCTATCTTTTCAATGATAGCTTCGAACAATGTATATATTTCCTCCAAAACTATTTATTATGTTGCAAGTCTTGGATTGTATTATCAAACAAGTAGCTAAATCAATCACATAATTAGAATAAAGACAAACATATCCATGGCATCCATTTAGGTCATCTTGTGTGAGGGTTTACTAATACCTAGAGTCACCCAATGACCACAACCCTAGGCAATGAACCTACATATAACCTAGGTAAATAAACCGAAACTAGTTGTTTCCTAGTGTTAAAGGTAGTGGCATTTTAAACAAGGCTGTTAGTGGTGCATTAAGGAGTTGACAAAGTATTGAAGACCATTGGTATGGCACATGGACGGAGAGAATATCATAGCTAATAGTCAGCTATATAAAGGGAGAGATCGGTTTGAGGGTTCATCATTTCACTCTTCATTATTTGTCTCTCTAGTTTTCTCCTTTACATATTCGGTGTGTGCTTATTGGGTCTTATGACCAATCCTTTGACTACAATCTTGAGTGCTATGACAATAGTAAAGTCATCTCTTTTGTATGTCTTGATTAGCAACTTTCGATAGTAGTACTACCATTTGTATTTATATCATTGGTTGTCTTGAGTCTATGAGATTTTGTTGTCCCTCCATTCATTAATCTTGATTATTTTGTAACTATCAGTTTTGCCTTTGTTGAGACTCTTGTATTAGTTACCAACTGTAAGGTGCCCACCCATCGACTGTCTAGGCACGCTTTTAGCGGCCTATCAAAAAGCAAATCTAAGCATCATTGCCTGGCACTCCCATGGAATGTTTCCAGTTTTGTCACCTAGGGTTTCCCGAATCCGCCTCTTGCAACGGAACGTTCATAGCCGAGCCCACTAGGATCGACCTAAAATTTGGGCTCCTAGTGGCCACGGTTTCCTAACACATTCTAGCATCGAATCTTGGGCATCCTACTTTGCACAGAGATACCCAATCCAACGCAGACCCATGTCACACTTGGTTCAAAGAGAATGGGAAACAAGAGGGATGCACTACTCAACCTCTCTGCCCATAGGGCATAGTCCCATTCCGGTCCCCTAAAACGACATGAATTAGGGTTCTAATCTAACAATTCCTAAGGGTCGTCGGACGTTGGTAAAACCTTGTGAGAAGCCTCCCAGTTCTCTAGGACCACCCTACCATAGGACAGACCCGTCGGGGATCTTCCCACCCACTTCCCTTGATAGCTTTATTTTTCTAATTAGGTCCTACCACATTTATGTGCGACATTTAAAATCAGCTTCATTAATTAAGCCTTTTAGGAACATGGTTTATTCACGTAACTTACAGCACATACATGAAAATAGAGTAAGCAATCCTTTGGCAAACAAGTTCAAAAAAGTCCCTTAACTTATCTTCGAGTTAATCTTTGTCTCCCGCCTATATAGGAGAAATTATATATCCCTTCTGTCCAACAAAAGTAAGTTGCCCAAAATCACATGGCACGACAAATTCCATATCTTTTCGAGCCAGCAAAAGATACACAGAATTCCATGAGGGTATTCTGTCCACCAAGTTTCCACCCTTGTAACTAGTATTTAGGGTTCCAGGATCCCATCCTGGGTCACAAAGGGGCTCGTTAGGTTCTAGGAATAATGCAGAATTTATAGCCAGAGCCCGCACTGGCACCCATATTTTCTAATACCCAAGACTATCCCTATTGACAGACCTTTTTGTTGAGATATCGAGCTCCACTCGTGATATGCCAGGGTGACCATTGTGCATTTATGTCACCAACTTGTTAGCTACAGATGAGGTTGGTACACTGCCCATGAATAATAGCTAGATGATAGCTATCCTTATCTACTCTAGTTCATGGATCAGTTAGTATGCCACCTTAGTTAGTTGAGTTTGGTTTGAGACTCATATATAGGGTTCTTCTATTTCTTTGTACGTGTGTTCTTTTTGGCTTACACAACTAAGAATAGGAAAACTATTTTCAGCCTCCACCTGTGTGTGTTTTCCCCCATTGTGCAAGTAAGAAAGCTACAATTGAGACTCCTTCCTTCTCTCCCACAATCTTGACATGGTATCAGAGCCTAGTTCGTGGTAAGGAGCTCAAGAAAGCAAACCAATTTCGCGGTGTTCTGGTAAGAGGACCAGTGTTGCTTTCATTTTTTGAGTTTAGGAGCAAGTCTCTGCAGCAGGTAGCATAGCTGGAAAGTGCAAGAGTGCATTGTCTCAGATTGAGACGCCCTTCGCGGTGTAGCAAGAGGGTAGTATATGCTGCGGGAGATGGCTTTAGACCCAGGTTGCCCTATTTTTTTTATTCGAGGCCATTTTGTGGCCTATTTTGGAGGCGGAAGTTTTCCGCACGCACTCAGAAAAAGGCCCTATTTTTTACTGTGTGACCACTGTTCTACAGGTCAGTGAAAAGTTATCGTAGAAATTGCATCGTATGCATGTGCGCAGAGACATTGGGAGTTACAAAATCATCCTTGTTGCTTGTTGAGGCAAAATCGTCACTAGGAAGTGACTGTGTGGTCAAATACCACTTTCGTCAGTTTTGCAAATTTGCCCTTGTGAGGCTGAAAGTGTGTTTTTTGCAGTGACAGAATTTTTTGCAGTGTTCTGTAATGGCGTCTAATTCTCTTTCACAGATTGTCACTGAAAAGCTTGACAAGAACAGCTTCCAAGCATGGAAGTTTAGAATGATGAATTTCCTTATGGGAAAAGGATATTGGAAATTCGTTGCAGGAAATGAAGAAGAACCAGTTCTTCCTGATGTTCCCAATCAATAGCAAATGCAAGCATTTAAAGGATGGCATGAGAGAGACAGAAAAGTTATGTACTGGATGTTTATCAGTATTTCACACTCTATAATTGTGCATATTCAGGATGCAAGTATGCCAAAGGAGGCATGGGATACTTTGTCAAAAATGTATAGCACAAATACGCAAGCCAGGAAAATGCAGCTCAAGCAAGAGTTGCATAATGTGCAAAGAGAAAGTATGAGCATCAATGACTACTACATGAAGGTGAAGAAGATTGCAGATGCACTTGCTTCCATTGGGTCGCCAGTGGAAGATGATTTAGTTTCTGTGACCTTGAATGGTCTAGGAAAGGATTATGCATAGTTCCAAACATCCATTTCCGTCCGTGAAAGATTTTCTGATTTTGAGGAGTTGATTGCTCTTCTAATTTCTGAGGAGCAAAGAAATGGTGGTGCATCTTCTTCATGAGGAACTTCAAAAGAAGCTGTCTTCTACTCAAATGCTAGAAGAGGTAGAGGCAGAGGTAGAGGAAGCTGATCTGGAGGCCATGGTAGAAATCAGAATATGCAATAAACTCAAGAAAACCAGTCCTATGGAGGAGGACGTGGTAACTCTAGAGGCAGGGGGAGCCAAAGAGGTCGTGGTGGATGGCAAAGAGGCCAAAATGCAAACAACAATGTTGAATGCTACTACTGTGGTAAAATGGGTCATATGGCTAAAGACTACTATAAAAAGCAGAATGACATCATGAATGGAAAATTGCAACAAGGGAAATATGCATCTTCTAGTAGACAGGGTGATGACAGAAATGAGCATTTGTTTATGGTGCAGCACATGACCAATTCTGTGATAAGTGCAGAAGAAAGCAATGATGTGTGGTATGTTGACTCAGGTGCATCAAACCACATGACAGGTCATGCAAAATGGATGCAGGATGCAAGGAAAATTGTAAAACTAGGATTTGTGGAGACTGATGATGATACTGCACATCTTATTGTGCAAATTGGAAAAATTCCTTTGTCTATGCAGGATGGGAAAAAGAAATACCTATCGGATGTATTTCATGTCCCGAATATCACCAAGAACCTGGTTTCTGTTGGTCAAATGGTTGAGCAGGGCTTGCAGGTCAGATTTAATCCTCATGGATGCTTTGTTGAGGATATGAAAAATAAAGGTCGCTTGATAGCAAAAGGAAAGAAGAAGAGCAGAATGTTTACGTTGGATGCAGGCATGCCTGAATTGAGTGCAGCAATGTTTGCACATGGAACCGGTGTAGTTTGTAGATATTGATATCTGGCATAAACGCATTGGTCATGTTAATGTACAGCGACTTAAATCAATGCAAGCCCAAAATATTGTTGCAAGATTGCCTAAATTCAAGGTTGTAGAAATGCATAAGGTATGTGAAGCCTATCAATTTGGAAAACAGGCAAGGAAACCATTTCCTAGACATGTTCAAGAGAGTAAGAAGCCATTGGAATTAATCCACTCTGATGTGTGTACTACTAAAGCCGCATCTATTGGAGGCTGCCATTATTTTATCAGTTTTATTGATGACTATAGCAAAAAAGTTTGGGTGTATTTTATGAAAAAGAAAAGTGAAGTTTTTGGGCGTTTCAAAACTCTTAAAGCTATGGTTGAAAAAGAAACAGGCCTGCAAATAAAATGCCTAAGGTCAGATGGAGGGGGAGAGTACCTCTCAAATGAGTTTGCAAGGTTCTTGCAGGAGCATGGCATAAAGTAGTAATATTCATGTAGTCATACCCCACAGCAAAATGGAATTGCAGAAAGAAAAAACAGGCATATTGGAGAGGTATCTCGTGCCATGCTCAATGAAAAAGACATGCCAGATTTTTACTGGGCTGAGGCAGTTGCTACAGCAGTCTACATAATGAACAGGACTCCCACTGCAGCAATACATGGCATGACTCCAGAGGAGAGGTATACTGGTAGGAAATGAGATATTTCTCATTTGAAAATTTTTGGTTGCATTGCCTATGTTCATGTGCCAAATGAGTTGAGATCCAAGTTGGATCCAAAAGCTAAGAAGTGCATCTTTATTGGTTACTCTCTGCAGCAGAGCAGAAAGGGTATAGATGCTCTAACCCTTCTACTCGTAAGTTTACAGTGAGCAGAGATGTTTTTTTTAATGAGATGAGTAGCTGGTATAAACCAATAAATGTGATTGATAATGTAGATACACAAAATGGTAATGTTGCACAGAATTCACAGCAGCAGTCACAAGATATTAGTGGACCTGGAGTGTCCTCTAACAGTGGTTCACATTCTTCACCATGGACAGGCAGATTGAGATTAGGAGAATCTCCTCAAAGCAATGCAGATAGTGGTATGTAGGTATCACGAAAAGGAAAAGAGAAGGTAGATCAGCCCATGTTTGATGTGAATGTAGATCACTCTTATGTGGATGGTGAATCCAATGGCTCAGAATAGAGCATTGATGATGAGTTGGGTATTCATTCTGTTGTTACACCTGGAGTAAGAAAGACCAGGGATGTTTTGAGAGCACCTGGAAGTGAGCCTACTTTGCGCAGGTCTACCAGAGCTAGGTATCCAGTGGATAGGCTGAAATATGATGGATTTACAGCCATTCACTATGCCTATATAGTCAAAGTGATACAGGAACCAGAACCCACTTGTTTTGAGCAAGCCATGGGAAAAGAAAAATGGGAGAAAGCCATGGATGAAAAAATGGATACCTTAGAAGCAAATGCTACATGGGAATTGGTACATTTTCCTAAAGATAAGAATGCAATTGGTTGTAAGTGGATTTATAAGGTGAAGCACAATGCAGATGGTTCTGTGAGCAGATACAAGGCAAGATTAGTAGTCAAGGGGTATGCACAAACATATGGTATTGACTATGAAGAAACATTCAGTCTGGTTGCAAGGATGACAACCGTAAGAGCATTCATTGCTATGGCTACATCAAAGGGATGGTCTTTACATCAGATGGATGTAAAGAATGCCTTCTTGCATGGTGATTTGCAATAAGAGGTCTATATGGAGCAGCCACCAGGTTATGTGCATGTTGTTCATCCTAAGTTTGTTTGTAGGTTGAAGAAAGCCTTGTATGGCTTGAAGCAAGCACCTAGACCATGGTCTGACAAGATAGGATAGTATCTTGTAATTATTGGCTTTCAGATTTTCAAGGCAGATTTCTCACTTTATGTGAGAAAAACTGAGAAATGTATTATGCTGCTTGTCATTTATGTTGATGATTTGATTATACAGGTGATAATGATGAAGATATCCTTCATGTGAAAATGCTATTGAAGCAGAAGTTTGAGATGAAGGATTTGGGAGAGCTGTGTTATTTCTTGGGCATTGAGGTGATTAGATCACCAAGTGGGATACAACTCTTGCAGAGGCAGTATGGATTGGACATGCTATTTATAGGATCACACTCCTCTCCTTGGGAAATGGCCATGTTAAGAACTCACTGTAGTTTGGCTTAAGGTTTTCTTTGTGTTAGCTCTACCTGTTCTCTTTGCTCATACCTCATTTTCACCATTCTCTTGGGGGGTATTGTTTCCTCACCTTGCTCTTCTGGTTGTGCTTGCATTTGCATTGGGGGGCTTGGTTCATGTGGCCACTCTTCTTCATCATGGTCTTGCTCAAAGTCCAGCTCCTCTTTGTGTATTGGCTCTCTCAACTCCTTAGGAAGAGGCTAGGCTTGCTATTCTTGCTCCCCAAACCCTAGCAATCCTAGTTCCTACATGGATAATCTAGCTGTGATCAAATGAGCTCTTTGTTCCTCCACACCTAAGCTGGTGCTAGGTTTGGGCGCCTTAGCATGGAGTCCATGTTTAAGTACATTTCTTGCCAACTCTAATTTCCTTTTGAGTTCATCAATCATCTCTTCCTCTCTTGTCTGGGTGACATTTAAAACCATATTCAAGAAGGCTTTTTGTTGCTCAAGCATCCCAGTCTCCATAACTTTAGCTTTGCTTTCTCCCATAATGCATTCGCTCTCTGAATGTGCTAGATGGTAAGCTAATTATTTAATCCTATCCTTATTTTTAGTTGCCCACTCTTCTGCCTTCCCTTTCATTTGCTCCAATCCTTGGTTCTGGTATTGTGTGAGGATAGTGATTACTTGCTCTTTCTCTCACCACAATGTACTGATTTGTTCCTCTTCTTGGTTCTGGTGCTCTACTTGTTCCCTTAGGATGACATGCTCATGAAGGGCTGTGTGAAGTTGGTTATGTAGCTTTGACATATTTCTCCTTGCTTCTTGCTCACCTTATGCCTTTTTCTCTTGTAGTTCTTGAAAGGGAGCGATGGATTGAAGGTTGGACTCAAGAACTATGGCAGGAGAGCAAGAGCAAGAAAGGGAGAGACTAGAAATGGAAACTCCAACAGTCACAATGTGTGATCGGGCCTTCCTTTATTCAAACTGTCACTAAAAGAATAAAGAATAAAGTGACGATGACGGGCGCCCACCAGCTGTAATGTGCAATGGCGGTGATTGTCAGTGTAGTAATACACGGGCGGCTAGGCAGAGGTGCCTTTACCCCCAACAACCTCCCACTTAAAGGCAAATCTGCCCTAGTGAGGAGTGAAAAGAAAAAGAAAAAAGATAGTACAACATGTACACATGTACAACAGGATGAGGAAAGATGTCATCTCATCCCACGCCCATCAATCTCCTGAGGAAGGCAAAGCGCTCTGTAGAGAGGCTTTTCGTGAGTAGATCTGCAGGATTCTAGTCAATCGAGATCTTGACAAGTTCAACAGACTTGTCCTCAACGACCCCACATATGAAGTGATACCTCATCTCAATGTGTTTCGTCTTCGCATGGAAGACCGAATTCTTGGCTAATTGAATAACACTCATAGAATTCGAATGCAGTGTAGGGATAGCATCAATACCAAGATCAGCAACTAAACGACCCAACCAAATGGCCTCCTTGCAAGCCTCAGTGGCTGCAACATACTCGGCCTCTGTAGTAGAAATGGCTGTGCATTTCTGCACCCTGGACATCCAAGAAACAACACCTCCAGCATAGGTGAATACATAGCCGGAAGTGGACTTCCTACTATCTACATGTCTTGCATAATCAGAGTCAGTGTACCCCACCTCTAGCATAGGTGAATACATAGTGGGAATTGGACTTCCTACTATCTGCATGTCCTCCATAATCAGAGTCAGTGTCCCACGACTCTTGTATCCTGGCTACCATAGCATATGCACATATCTGCAGTGCCCTTCAGGTAGCTCATGATACCCTTCACGGTATCCCAAAGCTTCTTGCAAGGTGTATCCATATAGCATGCCACAACACCAATTGCAAAGGCAATATCTAGACGAGTGGCTATCATGGCATACACAAGACTGCCCACTGCGGATGCATAAGGAATCTTGGCCATCTCAATCTTCTACTCTTCTGCCTGTGGACAATAAGCCTGTGATACCTTCACATAAGAAGGCAATGGACAGCCAATAGGCTTTACGTCCTACATGCGGAAGCGCTCAAGGACTTTATGAATGTACTCCCTCTGTGACAAGTAGAGGAGTCCATGATGCCTGTCGACTCTAATGCGCATACCAAGTATGTGAGCTGCCTATCCCAGATCTTTCATCTCAAAGCTCTTCTTAAGCTAAGCCTTAAGAGCATCTAGCTCATCATGACCTTTCCCTGTTATCAACATATCATCCACATAGAGTACCAAAATCAATAAAGGACCATCACGAGCTTTCTTCGTGTAAAAACACGGATCCATAGCTTTTCGGCACAGCAGCCCTGTGACTGCATAAAGGCATCAAGCTTATGATACCACTCCCTAGGTGCCTGTTTCAAGCCATAAAAACTTTTCTTCAATTTGCACACTAGGTGCTCCCTGCCATGTTCTGCAAAGCCCTTAGACTGCTCCATATAAATCTCATCATGCAAGTCCCCATGTAAGAAAGCCGTCTTGACATCCATCTTGTATAAATCCAAGTCAAACTGAGCAACCAAAGCCAAGACTAAGCACAGGGTGGTCATCTTAACTACAGGAGAAAAGACCTCATTAAAGTCCACACCATGCTCTTGCTTAAAACCTTTGCTACCAATCTAGCCTTGTATGCCGGCTTGGGGTGTCCAGGGGTACTTTTTAGCTTGTACACCCACTTGCATGGCAAAGCCTTCTTTCCCGTAGGCAAGGAAACTAAATCCCAAGTGTCATTCTTATGCAGGGAGTCTATCTCAAACTGCATAGCCCTCTCCCAGGAGTAACTATCACCCCTACGCATAGCCTCATCATAAGTGAAAGGCTCTCCTGCATCTGTAACCAAGACATAATGCATTGAGGGCTGAAATCTATCAGGTGGATGTCTGTCTCTAGTAGATCGTCTCACGGCAAGCTCTGATGCCTGCCCAGTTGCCTGTCCAACGCCCTGACCATGAGCATCTACTGCAACTATAGGTTGTCCAACTGGCTGTGCAGGAGCTCTCGACTCCTCCTGAAATATGACCCTGCGGATCTCAACAACTCTCTCAGGTTGCCTATGCATCTTGTCTTCATGGAAGACTATATCATGACTGCGGATGACTTTCCACACTTGCAGGTCCCAAAGATGGTAACCCATCTCACCTGCATCCCCATAACCAAGGAAAATGCATTTGACACTCTTGGGATTGAGCTTACTTCTCTTGTCCTTGGGCACATGGCAAAATGCCTCACATCCAAAGACACGGAGATGAGCATAAGAGGGAGGTTTTCTAGTCCATACCTCCTCTACAACCTGGAAATGCAAACCACTAGAGGGTGATCTGTTTATGACATGCACAGCTGTACTAACTGTCTCAGCCCAAAAGCTCTACGGTAGACATGCATGACTAAGCATACTGTGTACACGCTCCTGGATGGTTCTATTCATCCACTCAGCCAAACCATTCTGGGGGGGTGTAGGGGGCGGTCAACTGATGCTTAATACCCCTCTCATCACATAACTGCTCAAAAGCGCATGAGACATACTCATCCCCATTATCTGTCCTTAGGCATTTTAGCCTATACCCAAATTGGTTCTCAACCAATGCAAGCCATCTCTGAGACATAGCCAAGACATCGGATTTTAGCTTAATGGGATAGGC
This sequence comes from Lygodium microphyllum, assembly GCF_053477565.2. Taxonomy (NCBI): domain Eukaryota; kingdom Viridiplantae; phylum Streptophyta; class Polypodiopsida; order Schizaeales; family Lygodiaceae; genus Lygodium; species Lygodium microphyllum. The sequence goes on from NC_141138.1 coordinate 63,471,378, forward strand.
CCAAACTTTCCGTGAAAAATCATCTATGAATGTAACAAAATACTTTGCACCACCCATAGACTGACAAGGCATGGGCCCACAGACATCCGAATTTACCAATGACAAGGGCTCACTCATGCATGGCCTAGTAGACTTCCTATGCGTAGACCTAGTTTGCCTGCCATAAAGACAATTCTCACATGAATCAAAAAATTCATAATCAAGGGGCGGTAAGTATTGCAAACCAGAAGGTATTTTCATTCCCTTCAAAGACATATGGCCCAAATGGGCATGCCAAAGAGATACAATGCTCACATGAATCAAAACATGCATAATCAAGGGGCGGTAAGTACTACAAACCAGAAATAATTTTCATTCCCTTCAAAGACATATGGCCCAAATGGGCATGCCAAAGAGATACATATGCGATAGAACCCACAGACAAAACATGATCAAGGGAAGAAGCTGATACAATCAAGGGGTAGAGATTGCCAGCCTTGGCACCTCTCGCAATCACAAGTCTGCCACAAGTGATCTTCCATGCAGAGTCTCCAAAACATACATGATATCCTACATCATCAAGCTGTCCAGTTGACATGAGACTGCGTGTCAAATCAGGTACATGACGTACATCCTACATAACAAAACTGTTGCCAGAAGGAAACTGTAGCCTAACATCACCAATGCCCACAATATCAAGAAAGCTGTCATCACCCAAGTGCATAGAACCCGAAACAGTACGGTATGAATGAAAACACTCTCGGCAAGGTGTCACATGAAAGGATGCACCTGAGTCCAAGAGCCAACACTGTGCATACATAGAGTGTATCTCTGTCATCTGCGAAGCACTAGAAGAAGCTGCTAGAATATAATCATCATCATCAACATTCTCAGGCTGCATAACATTGATCTCTTCAATTTTAACACTAGACTTTGCACGTACTATGCTGCGATCAAAAGACTTGTCCTGCACTTTGTCTTTCCCCTTATCTTTGCACCTTTCATTGCGCAATTCATGGCATTGTGGCCTAATATGGCCCTTTTTCCCACAATGGTGACAAGTAACATCTGCATTCCTGCCCAGGGATTTGCTACGTGACTTCCCATGAGACTTGGACCGATATTTCTGAGAATCCCATCCACGACTACTGCCACTGCCATGATTTCCATATCCATCATTTCTACCTCTAACTGTCATAGCATGAGACACATGAGAGGCATCCAAATTCTTATAGTTAACCTCTTCTTGCAGAGGAGCACTCTCAACATCAGATAATTTCAACGTAGCAGTAGAGGCACATAATGCAATGCGGAATACATCCCTTGACTCATTAAGAGTACCAAGCAAGAAAAGAGGAGTGACATCCTCTGCAAAAGTGATGTCATGCAAAGTCAAGTTCTTGAGTATAGCATGGATTGGCTCAAGTGAGTAGACATAGTCACATTCCCCTTCATGCGCAGATCCATAAGCTGCTTCAGCCAATACATTTGACTCGCTGGACTTTTCTTGTCATAGAGATTCTTGATTTTATCCCACAACTGCCATGCATTCTGTTCTTCCTCAAATACATTGTAGTGAACTTGTTCTGTGAGAGACAATACAATGGTAGACTTGCATAACTCATCAAGCTCAAGCCACTCCTCATCTGGCATAGTTGCAGGCGGATGCCCGCTTAACCTCAAAGGTTTGATCTGCGATTTCTACACCAAGACCTACCAAATCTAGCTCTTCCAATAAGAGTTACTCGTACCATCAAGCTTAGTGATGTTAAAAATAACATGATCAATGGTGGATGAACTCGCCATAATGCAGGCTAGAAGACAGTAGACAGTTCAAAACTGCTTGCTGTTTACTGCAAAAAATGACAAAAAAATCACCAAAATCAAGGGAAAATGGCGAGGAAAATGGAACCAAAGCTGTTGCCCACCAAGTACTAGTGAAAGTACATCATTTCAAAGTGTTTCAGCATGAAAAATCCATGTCAATCCATACATATATGCTTGCTGTAATAAATTTCAGATTTTAGTAAAAGAGAGCTAACAGTGCCAAAATCGGATCCCAAGGCAATCAGATATTGCCAAGACCAAAGCCAGCATCATGCGGGCATAGCATAAGCATACGACGGTCGATAAGCATGAATCCAACACCCAAGTATGTCATACAAACATCTGCCAGTGAGTAGGCACACCCCCCAATCAACGGGGCAAAGTGTTCCTACCACTACCAAAACTTGACACAAGTAGGCGTCAATTCACAAAGATACGGATCCAAAACTGAGACTTAGCTCATAAGCATACAGTGAACCAAGACATATGATGTATTATCCCAAAAGGTAAGAATTCCCAAAGTCTCAAGTGTCTGTAATTGCTCAATGGCATGTAACAACTCGATGCATAAAAGTACCACCTGCTCAATGTCTGATAAGCATTCAAGAATGCTCCCACTGGCACAAAATTTGTATGTACGAGCTCAAGAGCTCAAGCCAAGGCAAGACACAGTGCCAATGACATAAGTCCAAGATAATACATCAATAGTACATCCCAAACATGTAGGGGGTAGAGCATCCATAAGCATGTAAGACATCAGATACATCCCAATCCAAACTCTGACAAGCCAAGTAATATCCAAGACTACTCCAGATAATCCAAAATGCATCCAAGGCGGAGCTTCAATGAGCACTCAAGCTCAACGTATGCATAGGGTAATCAACCCTGACATGAGCATCAAGCCATAGGCAAATATACCAATGTCAATAAGTGCGGGCTGAAATAATCTCAAGCTTCCAAAAGCATCTAGATTCAATAACAAGCTCAAAGTTGTCCCTCGATGATCAATACATCATAGCATAACCCAAGACATACATCCAAAACCAATAGGCATATGTCAAAGCATGAAAGATAGCTTCAGTCCAAGAGTATTCAGCATGCATTTACTATTATAAACTCTATATTTACAGCCCCAAAATCAAGCCAAAATCATGCATTACATGTAGCTTCAATCCCCCAATCAATCGGGATGCAATAGGCATCAAACCGGTTATGTAGTCATGCCCAAACAAGCATAGGCATACAAATACATGCTATCTCAGACCTGAAATCTATTGCAAAAGATTCTATCATCCAAATTTGGTAAATCTAACATCACCATCGCATTCGGAGCGTGCCAAAACCCCAACTTAGACTCTTACCTTGCCTGAATTGGGTTCCGAATGCCCGAGATATGACAAAAAGAGTGATTTTTGGGCCAGATTTTGAAACAGACGCAAAAAAAAGGTGAAATGGCTAGGGGGTTTGCTGTCCCACATGTCAACAATGGGGCCCAAAGGGAGCACAAATGAGGGCCAAAGAAGGCCTACACCAAGCCTCAGCAAGCCTTGATAGGCTGGAAGCAAGATCCAGGTAAAGGAAGCTCCAAGAGGTGTGAGCTATGGTTGCCCACAACTTGTTTATAGCCTGTGAGACCTGCAAACTGAAGTAAACCTTGAAGAAAATGATCAAATACCTTTGATGTAATGCCCTGAAGGTGCCCAACAATGCCAGAAAGGTGCTCGGGAAGCCAAGGAGTGACGGGAGCTCGAAGGAGTCGGATATGGCTGTCGTGAAGGAGACCCAATGCAAGTAGGGAGTCAATGGGATGCTGAGAATGCCATGAACCAAGCTCAAGAGTCGGAAAGTAAAGCTCTGATACCAGTTGAAAGGGAGCGACGGATCGAAGGTTAGACTCAAGAGCTATAGCGGGAGAGAAAGAGCAAGAAAGGGAGAGACTAGAAATGGGAACTCCAACAATCACAATGTGTGACCGGGCCTTCCTTTATTCAAACTGTCACTAAAAGAATAAAGAATAAAGTGAGGGTGACGGGCGCCCACCACCTGCAGTGTGCAGTGGTGGTGACTGTCAGTGTAGTAATACACGGGCGGCTAGGCAAAGGAGCCTTTACCCCCAACAGTTCTTTGAATAGCTCTTCTCTTTATTGTTTTAAGTTATTGACCTCTTCCTCTAGACATCTTCTATCTTGAGATGTGAGAGTGCATTGTGCCTCTAAAGCAATGTATCTCTCTTTCTTTATCATACAGGTCTTTTAGACTTTCTTTGCCCTACATTGTCTTTAAGGCCTCTTTTAATGCCATCACTTTCGTGGTTAGTATGGTTATTTGCCTCCTTTTTTCTAGTTGGTAGGTTGCAAAAGCATTTCTTTCTTTGTCTAGCTCGGCAAGTGTAGCCTTTCTTTCTTCATTCATCTTGTCATGTTGGCTCTAAAGTTCTCTCACTAGCTCATCATACTCTTTTGTGTTGCACATTGTAGCATTGAATTAGTAGTGTAGGAGCTCTCACTCAACCGCCAAGACCCAGAGACCACTTATTGCTTCAAGCATTTCAAGCCAAGTGTAATGGCTACCTCTCACATAGCCGTATATACACTCTCACACCTATGAGTGTAGTGAGCTTACCTCCACAATCAATCGAGTTGCCTCCTTCTTCAAGCACTCCGGTGGCTGCACGATCCAAGGTGCAAGCTCAATCCTTAAGCTCCAAGCTCCATACTCCATTGCCACGTGCAAAGACAAGAGAAGAGATGAGAAGAGAAGAAGAAGGGAGGAGAAGATGGAGAGCTTCTCCACTATGGTCCCTCACCCTCGCACAATCACTCTCTCACACCCTCACACTCCCTCTCTCAAGCACAAGCTCAAGCAAACAAGAACAAGAAGAAGAACAGAAGAAGAGAGTTAATTTTGGCTACACACAAAAATGATCTTCTTCATTTACTTTTTGCCTTTTATACATGCCCTCCTTCTCTTTGGGCACCCATTCCTTTTTGCATGACCGACCGTTTTAACCTAGGTCCTCTTTTCTTATTCCTTCATATTTTCACAATTCCTTTACCCATACTTGTCTACATTTACAAATTGCATAGGAGGAAGCCTAGTGCTCTTTTACAAAATGATTTACAATGCACCCAACACTTTCCTTACTAGAATAATCAGTGCATTTATTATTGTGTGCTTCCTTTTAAATTGAGGCTTTTCCTGCATTTTTCTAAGATTTCCTTTCTCTTATGTTTTTTCTCACCTTGGGTTGTCTTCCATTTCTGAATTTTTGGGGCTTTTTCGTTCCATCTTGGACTTCCAAATATGTAATATTACCCTCCTCCTAGTAGCTGAGTGCCAGTCCCATGGCACTTGTTGGTAAAGGCTTAGGTGGTTGAAGGTTTTCTATGTGGATCGATAATGGGATTTTGGGGAGGTTGGCAATGGAGAAGAAACACACCAAAATGGATGAGAGGTTGTGGAGGTGGAGGATGGATTGAGTGGATGATGGGGGCCTCCGATGTCGGTGGTTGATCACGAATCACTGAATGTACCTAGAAGAAAAAGGGAGTGCACTACTTGGGGGTGTGCCTATCTCACTATGTAGTACATGGTATCTGTCCCAATGGAACTGGGAGTTGGGTCAAACCTTAGGCACAAGCCTGTGGTGTTGTCCCACACTTGAGGACCTAGTTCATGTACAAAGGGAGGTGCTGTGGGTATGACTTAGGGAGATAGGTCTAGCTGTAGGGGAGTAGGAGCTCCCTAGGTATGTCCTACCCCCTTAAGGTTCCCTAAGTATATGAAGTGGGGGAAGGGATAGGGTAGTCCCTAGGTGCATTGCTTGTGACGCTCGTAGAGTACAGATGGGCAAATTTCCTTGCTATGTTTCTTTTCTTTCTATTTCTTTCCTCCTTGTCATTTTCCTTTTCCTTATCTTTTCTTTTCTCTCTTGTTTTTCTTTTTCTTTTCCTTTTTCTCTCCCTTTTTTTAAATCTTAATTTAATAATAGAGCATGCTAGGAGGCATCCCATTGATGAGTAGGGGCCAGGTTGCGTGGTGGCTTGAGGGCTTTACTGAGGAATGATGTGCTCTACAGATACCCCTTTAAGTTGGTTCTTACATTGAGTGGAGTAGACAACAAAAATGTATTGTCACTCATATCTTCTAAGAGGTTCATATAAAATGTTGGCAAGAGAGTGACTCTCATAATGAGGCACACCATCGTACATCTATCTATCCTAACATTGAGACAAAAAAAGAGGGGCAGAAATTGCTCTTCCTTTGCATTAGGTTTTTGTTTTAGTAAGATTCACAATAGGCGGAGGTAGTTACATGTGGTGATCAAAGTGGGGTCAGGGCATGAGGAGAAATCCTTGAGGAAACTTACTATAGATAGGCGGAGGTCTCTTTCAATGAAAATCAAACTCTCTTCAAGGATTGAGGCATTTACATTGTAGATTAGAGGGAAGTCGTATCTACCATGCACCTCTCAGTCAAAATTAACTCTAGGGCATATAGACAGGATCATCTCGTTCATGGGGTAGGGTACATATCCTTCTATCCAAGAAGATGTTCATGTGCCACTTAGGCTGTGCTTCATACCTCCATCATCTTATCTTTCTAATAGTTTGTAGGTTCTTGCTACCACCTTGTGGGGTGCCTCCTCCATTTCTCTAGCCATCTTCTTCCGAGCCTTGCTGAAAGCTTGATGATGTCCTCCATCCTAGGAGATAATACTTTGTCAAATGTGTAAGGAAAAGTGAAGAAGAACTCAAAGGGATGTGTAATGAAGAAAATTAGCCACATTATTTTACTTACCTTTATCAAAATAAACCATGTAAATACCTTAGCCATGATGATATTAGGGTTTACTATAAAAAGGCAAGAAGTGCTAATGTAGGGAGCTTTTTGACACTTACACTATTTTTCTTACAAGTTTCTTGTTCAAAACCATCTTGGGGTGAGTACCAAGCTTTATTTCTTGTATCTTGATTTTAGCTTCCATGGCTACGTTGTGCTATGGTATAATGGAAGATGTTTATGGCATGGCCATGATGGAAGCATTTCATGTTATTTTCTTAGTTTAGTTCATTAGTTTTCTTGTTGATTTTCATGGTAGAATAGGCCTTCTTTACATTGGTATCAGAGCATTATTTTAGATCTTGTCAGAATTCATTTTCATGCATTAGATTTAGTTGCAGTGACTAGAGAGTGAAAAATGCAATTTAAATTTAGTCACAAGAGTTTTTTCCTTCAAAAGAGCAAGGATGATATATCTTGCACTATGGTCCAATTTCAATGATGTGGCCACTCCTTACCAAATCACTATATGGTAAAAATATTTTCCTGATGTTGAAAACAAATCTGTGATGAGATCTCCAAGATGCAAGAATTCATGGGAGATTATGAACTATTCAGTTGTATAGCTGTAGATACAATGGAGAGAGAGACAACAGGAAAGTAGGATGCAGGTCAAACATGGATGTTGCTAGCTAGATTAGTTGGAGAAGGTTGAAAAAGCTCACTATTATCAACATTGTCTTGAGTGGTAGTTTTTGTATAGCGTACATTACTAGAATTGATGCACTTTTAGCAAGGGCAAGAATCCATAAAGCTGGTGGAAGATGCTATTTCTAAACTTGAGGAGGTTTCGAGAGTAAATCCAAGGATACCGAGACGCTTTGGTGTCTAGGGAATGTCTATTCATGATAGGATACTTTGGCAATATAAGGCTAAGCAGGTGCACTCAAGGGTCATATTATAGGAGCATCAACCTTCTTGAAGTCGAGATCAAGTATTTGTTGATGGTAGCAATAGCTTTGGAAGGCTTGGGTGCCATTCTCTTTACAATTGGAAGCAGTCTTGATGCTTATTTGGGCAAGATATTTGCGGCAACAACCCCCTTATGGTTAACGGACACAACCATATACACAACAACCTCCTACATATTCACAATAGTCTTTGCAATATTGTCAACAAGGTTCAGCACAACAGCAGCATGCACGATAGCATATGATGGGAGGAACTTCAATTATGCTTCAGTAGTAGAGCGCTTATACTTAAGTTGCATCTCTGCATCAAGCTTCAAGTGTTAGGCAGCATCCAACTTCTCAAGTCCAAGATCATTCTCATACTTGCACGAGAATAGTGGCACAACCTTAGCCTTAGATGCAAGCTCAACCGCAAGCACAAGCACAAGAAGTGGTAGCAACCTAGGCCCAGACAGGCCCAACCCCAGATGCATGTCCAACCCCAGATGCATGTCCAACCCCAGATGCATGCGCATGTGCAACCCTAGCCCCAACCCTAGCCACAAGGTAGAATGTAGCAACTTCCAACTGCTTAAGGGCCTAAACATACAACTGCAGCAACCTCCAGTTGCCCAACTACTTGGTCAAGAGCAACCTCAATCTGTTGTAAACAGCAAAGTACTCCCGTTGATCAATCGTATCAACAATAATATCAAGAGTACTATCAATAGTATAAACAATATTAGCATATAGCAATATGAACAATATCAAAAAATGCAGATTCATCAGTAGCAAGCTCCCCAAGAACAGATGCTAGATGCAACACTAGAGCCATATTTACAAACTCCTCAGCCATTTCCTATGCAAGAACATGTTGTTCAACAACCCAATATGTAGCCCCATTAGCCTATGCCCCATCCTCAACCTCAACAACAACACCTTATAGGTTTGTATAGCTAGGTTGCTATCTAGTTCACTTAACATGTACTCAAGGATTATATGGAGTTCTAATTTGTTAATTGGGACATGACAGGTGATTGGTGTCAGTCGGTTGATGGAACTCCTGGTCATCATGCATAGGGGCAATGTGGGTAGGTTAAAAGTTATGACTTTATTGGATTTGCTAGGTGAGTCTATTTCTTATCTATATTCATCCTCATCATCTAAGAAGGGCAAATCAATGGTTGCCAACACATGCATCTAGTTGCAGTCATCCTTAAAGCATGTACTTAGTTACATGTCCATAATTTCTTCTAGCCTTTGAGTCACCCTTCAACATGGCAGAGATGGCATCTAGGTCCACTCATCAGGTTTTGCAAGTGTCCATATCTACTTGGACTGCTTCTGATCTATTGCCTAAGAATATCAGGCCATTACTGTTAGGGGTAAAGGCGCCTCTGCCTAGCTGCCCATGTATTACTACATTGACAGTCACTGCCATTACACACTACAGGTGGCAGGCGCCCGTCACCATCACTTTATTCTTTATTCTTTTAGTGACAGTTTGAATAAAGGAAGGCCCGATCACACATTGTGACTGTTGGAGTTCCCATTTCTTGTCTCTCTCTTTCTTGCTCTTGCTCTCTCGCCATAGCTCTTGAGTGCAAGCTTCGATCCTTCTCACCTTTCAAGTGGTATCAGATCTCGGCTTTCCAACACTTGAGCTTGGATCGTGGCATTCTCAGCTTCCCATCGACTCCCCACTCGCATTGGGTCTCCTTCTCGGTAGCCATATCCGACTCCTTCAAGCTCCCGTCACTCCCCGGCTTCCCGAGCACCTTCCCGGCCCCTTTGGGCACCCTCAAGGCATTCAGATAGAGGTATTGCTTCACTCTTTACAGGGTTTACCTCAAATTTTAGCCCTCTTGAAACAGGGCAGCCATTACACTCCCAGCTCTCATTTCATATGTGGGTTGCTCTCCCTTTGATGGAGCTTGTTTGAGGCCTTCCTTGGCTTTAACGGGACCCCTCCGAAGCTTAGCCACCATTTTTTGCAGCCCCAAGACCAGCATTTACAGTTGATGCAATCACATAGCCCTCCCATATGTGTCTTCAGCATTGACAGTCACAATAGCAACTCTCCCTCTCCATTGGCACACTTGGAAAGGCTCCATTTCGTGCATATGAACATGCTTTGATGCTTGGTTTTTATGGTTGATGTGTTGGCATAGCATTTGGACTGATTTAACACTGTTTTGAGATTGTCATAACAGTCCAGAGGTAGTTTATGATAGTGTTACACTAACATTTGATGCTAAGCTGGTTTGGCATTGTCATTTGAGGCTCGGTTGGTCCCGTTTGATGCCCGGATGTTAGGGGAATGTATACCTATTGTTTGGCAACCATTTGGAGCTGATTTTGGTGCTGAAATTCTCAGTTTTGAACAGTAAATCACTGTTGTACACAATTGGGCTGAAGTCATTTTACTCATGTATGCTTATGCCTATGATTTTTGGGCTATGTTTTGGGCATATATGGTGATGTATTGACACTTGGGGCTCGACATAGAGCTTGGTTTTGATTCAGGATCATTGGTTGAGCTTGAGCTTTCTTTGCAAAGCATTTGGATGCTCTGTCTTGGATGTACTTATGGCATGTATGTTGCTTATGTCCGACCAGTCTTGACATGCTTAGCCTATGCCATTACTACATGCTAGTTACATTGTTTGGAGCCTGTTGCTATTGGAGCTCGGTCTTGGCTTGGCCTTGGATTCTCGGAACTTAGTTGAGCTATTTATTGGCTTGCTAGATTTGTATCTTGGGATGTACTTGATGTCTTACATGCTTATGGATGCTACATACGGATGCTCTACCGCCTACATGTATGGGATGTATCATTGATGCTTGATCTTGGATACTTGTCACTGGTGCTTGTACATGCTTTGTTCGAGCTTTGTTGCTTGATATTTATGGCTTTTGTGCTAGTGGGAATGTCTTTGGATGCTTGACAGCCATTGAGCAGGTGGTCTATGCTCTTTGAGCTTTTGAGACTATTTGGGATCTTTTACCCTTTAGGATGATGCATGGTTCATATGTCTTGGTTCCTCTAATGCTTATGAGCTGACTCTTTGCTTTGGGTCCCTCTCTTTGTGAGCTAACACCTACTTGTGTCAAGTTTTGGTAGTGGCAGGAACACTTTGCCCCGTTGACTCGGGGGTGTGCCTACTCACTAGCAGATTTTTGTATGACATGTTTGGGTGTTGGATTCATGCTTATCGACTGTCATATGCCTATGTTATGCCTGCATGATGCCGACCTTGGTCTTGGCAGTATCTGATTGACCCGAGATCCGATTTTGGCACTGTTAGCTCTCCTTTACTGAAATCTGTAATTTATTACAGCAAGCATATATGTATGGACTGACATGGATTTTTCATGCTGAAATATTCTGAAATGATGTACTTTCACTAGTACGGCAGTAGTTTTGGTTACACTTTTCTCGCCATTTTCTCTCGATTTTGGTGATTTTTTTGTCATTTTCTGCAGTAAACAACAAGCAGTTTTGAACTGTCTATAGTCTTCTAGCCTGCATTATGGCGAGTTCGTCCACCGATCATGCTATTTTTAACATCACTAAGCTTGATGGTACAAATTACTCTTATTGGAAGAGCCATATTTGGTAGGTGTTGGTGTAGAAATCGCAGATCAAACCTTTGAGGTTAAGCGGGCATCCGTGATACCAGGAGGCATATTCCACGGTGGATTCCGTGAGGTTTTACGGTGGATTCCGTAAACTTAGATGACCGGGGCTCATACACAAAGAGGATTCTTTATGCGAGAAGTTGATGGGGACGCTTGTCCTTTTCGGGCGTTTCATTAATTTAGTGTGTACATGGGTGATTCCATAGCGGGTGATTCCACAAAATGCATATTAAATTAATAAACGTTTATGAGTTTAGAGTGCGCACTCGTAATAAATTAAGGTTAGGATTTATTTCTAACCAGTTGATTTATTTAAGTAGCTAAAGACTGCTAGGTATTCACTTTTGTCGGTTTAATTGTATTATTTTACTAACGATTGTGAATGCTTCAGTTGATGTGTAGAGATAGCGGCAGTGGCGGAGGAAAGCATTGGAGTCTAGCGAGTATTCGACCTTTGGATCATATTTTGATAGGCGCCACGCCTATATTTTGTTATGTCTATTGAGACATCGATTATTGATTATTATTTTGTATGCGCCTATGCGCACGGATATGTTATTTCTATTTGGACATTGAGATTGGGCGTGCCAGACTCTATGGGCACCGTCCATTAGCTTTATTTCCTATTTTTGTAGAAAGCAAACTCAAAAGCTAAAAGCTTGTCATATTTTTGTAAATTGGGCTATTATTGAGCATGAAGATGGAAATATACATAAAATACATGCTTTGTGAAGCGCTCACACAAGGCATGGGGGGAGATTGAACCCAATTGGCCTCTTGCTCCTTGTCGTTCATGCTTTTACCTTGTTTTTTGTGCAAAAAGATAGAGTTCATTGTTCTTGGGGACCTTCCGGGATTCACTACGTGAGCATACTGCGATCGATCTGCGCACCAGTGGTATCAGAGCGGAGCTGAGATCAAGAGCTTCCAATCGCTACCAATCTCGAGCGAAGGCGGAGCTCCAGGAACGATCGGGCTCTACAGTCAATCTCGTCGCAAACCGTCGATACAGGCAGACTTCTGGCGATCAAGAATCCCTGTTTCTACTATCAGATCGCGAAGGACCAGGCTGTGCAGGCGGAGGACCACGCATCCATCTCCTTCATCAAGTCGTGGAAAAACCAGAGATAAGCTTCATTATTTTTCTAATTATTTCTTTCAAAAAGCCTAAGAGAAAGCTTAGAAGCTTGGTGAAAGCTAGGAAATCAATCGATTGATCCAGGAGGAGGCCCGAAAATTTCGCGCCGTCACAAAAACGGCCCCCCCCCCCACGAAATCTGACGAGTGATCATTAAGCTCTTCAAGCTTAATTTCCTTAAGTCAAGCCAAGCTATTCAAGTCACACAGAACAAGAAAGTCACCAAACTCCAGGTCCTGCGCATCAAAAGTCAAGTTCTGCAAGTCAAGTGGAATCAAGTCTTGCAAGTTCATCAAGTCGGCCTAAGTTCTGCAAGTTTGCAACTCTGCAAGTCGGCTAAGTCTGCAACTCTGCAAGTCAGACTAGTCAACTGGAGTCAGAACTGACTAGTGCTCCAAAAACTCCTAGAAGGGCTGTTCCTACGCAAAAACTCTGAACTAGAAAGTTGTTCGTGGCAAAGTGTTCTACCTATCTACAGGTTCGCTGAAGTATTTTCAGCAAACGAAGATGGAAATATTGCATATTTTCTAAAAATTGAGAAAGAAATACCCAAAAATACATAGCCTTGTAACCCCGAATTTGAGCTACGCTCATCCCGCTAACCTGATTTTGAGTGAGAAAGGTCTTTTGAGTTTTACAGGATGACGACACCACATATGGATGATCCTATGGCTGAAGAAGACTTACCTGAGCCTACCATGGAACAAAAGTTGGATCTAATCATGCTGCAATTGGAAGAAGAACGAAGGGCTAGGCAAGCATTGCAAGCGCAATTGACAAAATTACAAAGAGCGTCTACCGATAAAGAAGAACCTCAAGCTGAAGATTTGATTCGACGTACCATCGACGCCACTCTTGAAGCACAAACCATTTGCAAGGAATCAAAGATAAGTAAACGAAGTTTCAAATTTCGCACTTTCAATGGCATACGAGAAGGAAAGACTGTTTTATCTTTCATTAGCCAGTTTGATGACTATTTCCATGAGGAAACCTATCAAGCGACAAGGAGCAAGAGGCCAATTGGGTTCAATCTCCCCCCATGCCTTGTGTGAGCGCTTCACAAAGCATGTATTTTATGTATATTTCCATCTTCATGCTCAATAATAGCCCAATTTACAAAAATATGATAAGCTTTTAGCTTTTGAGTTTGCTTTCTACAAAAATAGGAAAATAAAGCTAATGGACGGTGCCCATAGAGTCTGGCACGCCCAATCTCAATGTCCAAATAGAAATAACATATCCGTGCGCATAGGCGTATACAAAATAATAATCAATAATCGATGTCTCAATAGACATAACAAAATATAGGCATGGTGCCTATCAAAATATAATCCAAAGGTCAAATACTCGCTAGACTCCAATGCTTTCCTCCGCCACTGCTGCTATCTCTACACATCAACTGAAGCATTCACAATCGTTAGTAAAATAATACAATTAAACCGACAAAAGTGAATACCTAGCAATCTTCAGCTACTTAAATAAATCAACTGGTTAGAAATAAATCCTAACCTTAATTTATTACGAGTGCGCACTCTAAACTCATAAACGTTTATTAATTTAATATGCATTTTGCGAAATCACCCGCTATGGAATCACCCGTGTACACACTAAATTAATGAAACGCCCGAAAAGGACAGGCGTCCCCATCAACTTCTCGCACAAAGAATCCTCTTTGTGTATGAGCCCCGGTCATCTAGGTTTACGGAATCCACCGTAAAACCTCACGGAATCCACCGTGGAATATGCTAGGAGTTGATGGGGACGCCTGTCCTTTTCGGGCTTTTCATTAATTTAGTGTGTACATGGGTGATTCCATAGCGGGTGATTCCGCAAAATGCATATTAAATTAATAAACGTTTATGAGTTTAGAGTGCGCACTCGTAATAAATTAAGGTTAGAATTTATTTCTAACCAGTTGATTTATTTAAGTAGCTGAAGACTGCTAGGTATTCACTTTTGTCGGTTTAATTGTATTATTTTACTAACGATTGTGAATGCTTCAGTTGATGTGTAGAGATAGCGGCAGTGGCGGAGGAAAGCATTGGAGTCTAGCGAGTATTCGACCTTTGGATTATATTTTGATAGGCGCCACGCCTATATTTTGTTATGTCTATTGAGACATCGATTATTGATTATTATTTTGTATGCGCCTATGCGCACGGATATGTTATTTCTATTTGGACATTGAGATTGGGCGTGCCAAACTCTATGGGCACCGTCCATTAGCTTTATTTTCCTATTTTTGTAGAAAGCAAACTCAAAAGCTAAAAGCTTGTCATATTTTTGTAAATTGGGCTATTATTGAGCATGAAGATGGAAATATACATAAAATACATGCTTTGTGAAGCGCTCACACAAGGCATGGGGGGAGATTGAACCCAATTGGCCTCTTGCTCCTTGTCGTTCATGCTTTTACATTGTTTTTTGTGCAAAAAGGTAGAGTTCATTGTTCTTGGGGACCTTCCGAGATTCACTACGTGAGCATACTGCGACCGATCTGCGCACCAATTCGCCTGCAACTATGCCAGATAAGGAGTGGCTTGAGCTTGATGAGTTATGCAAGTCCACCATTGTATTGTCTCTTACAGAACAAGTTCACTACGATGTATTTGAGGAAGAACAGAATGCATCGTAGTTTTGGGATAAAATCAAGAATCTCTATGACAAGAAAAGTCCAGTGAGTCAAATGTATTGTGGCTGAAGTTGCTTATGGATCTACACATGAAGGAGAATATTGTGACTATGTTTGCTCACTTAAGCCAGTTGCATGCTATACTCAAGTACTTGACTTTGCAGGACATCACTTTTGCAGAGGATGTCACTCCTCTTTTCTTGCTTGGTACTCTTAATGAGTCATGGGATGTATTCCACACTACATTATGTGCCTCTACTGCTACCTTGAAATTATCTAATGTTGAGAGTGCTCTTCTGCAAGAAGATGTTAACCGTAAGAATTTGAATGCCTCTCGTGTGTCGCATGCTATGACAGCTAGAGGCAAGAATGATGGATATGGAAAGCATGGCAGTGGCAGTGGCAATGGCCGTGGACGGGATTCTTAGAAATCTCAGTCCAAGTCTCATGGAAAGTCACATAGCAAATCCCGTTGGCAGGAATGCATATGTTACTTGTCACCATTGTGGGAAAAAGAGCCATATTAGGCCACAATGCTATGAGCTACACAATGAAAGGCGTAAAGATAAGGGGAAAGACAAAGTGCAGGATAAGTCTTTTGATCGCAGCATAGTGCCTACAAAGTCGAGTGTTAAAATTGAAGAGATCAATGTTATGCAACCTGAGGATGTTGATGATGATGATTATATCCTTGCAGCTTCTTCTAGTGCTTCGCAGATAACAGAGATACACTCTATGTATGCGTAGTGTTAGCTCTTGGACTCAGGTGCGTCCTTTCATGTGACACCTTGCCGAGAGTGGTTTCATTCATACCGTTTGTTTCGGGTTCTGTGCACTTGGGTGATGATAGCTCTCTTGATATTGTGGGCATTAGTGATGTTAGGCTGCAGTTTCCTTCTGGCAGTAGTTTTGTTATGCAAGATGTATGTCATGTACCTGCTTTGACATGCAGTCTCATGTCAGCTGCAGAGCTTGATGACACATGATATCATGTATGTTTTTGAGACTCTGCATGGAAGATCACTCATGGTAGACTTGCGATTGCGAGATTTGCCAAGGCTGGCAGCCTCTATCCCTTGATTGTATCAGCTTCTTCTCTTGATCATGTTTTTTCTGTGGGTTCTATTCCCCATGTATCTCTTTGGCATGCCCGTTTGGGCCATATGTCTTTGAAGGGAATGAAAATGCTTTCTGGTTTGCAGTACTTACCGCCCCTTGATTATGCATGTTTTGATTCATGTGAGCATTGTCTTTATGGCAGGCAAACTAGGTGTACACATAAAAAGTCTGGTAGGCCACGCATGAGTGAGCCCTTAGCATTGGTACATTCAGATGTCTGTGGGCCCATGCCTTGTCAGTCTATGGGTGGTGACAAGTATTTTGTTACTTTCATAGATGATTTTTCACGAAAAGTTTGGGCTTATCCCATTAAGCTGAAATTTGATGTCTTGGCTGTGTTTCAGAGATGGCTTGCATTGATTGAGAACCAGTTTGGGTATAGGCTAAAATGCTTAAAGACAGATAATGGAGGTGAGTATGTCTCATATGCTTTTGAGCAGTTATGTGATGAGAGGGGTATTAAGCATCAGTTGACGACCCCCTACACCCCTCCCCAAAATGGTTTGGCTGAGCTGATGAATAGAACCATCCAGGAGCGTGTACGTAGTATGCTTAGCCACGCAGGCCTACCACAGAGCTTTTGGGCTGAGGCAGTTAGTACAGCTGTGCATATCATAAATATATCACCTTCTAGTGGTTTGTATTTCCAAGTTGCCGACGATGTATGGACTTGGAAAACCTCCCTCTTATGCGCATCTCCATGTCTTTAGATGTGAGGCATTTTGCCATGTGCCCAAGGACAAGAGAAGTAAGCTGGATCCTAAGAGTGTCAAATGCATTTTCCTTGGTTAAGGGGATGTAGGCGAGATGGGTTACCATCTCTGGGATCTGCAGGCGTGGAAAGTCATCCGCAACCATGATGTAGTCTTCCATGAAGACAAGATGCATAGGCAATCTAAGAGAGTTGTTGAGATCCACAGGGTCATATTTCAAGAGGAGTCGAGAGCTCCCACACAGCCAGTTGGACAGCCTACAGCTACAATAGATGCTCATGGTCAGGGTGTTGGACAGGTAGCTGGGCAAGTAGCAGAGCCTGCCGTGAGACGCTCTACTAGAGATAGACGTCCACCTGATAGATTTCAGCTCTTGATGCATTATGTCTTGGTTACAAATGCAGGAGAGTTGTTCACTTATGATGAGGCTATGCGCAGGGGTGATAGTCACTCCTGGGAGAGGGCTATGCAGTCTGAGATAAACTCCTTGCATAAGAATGAGACTTGGGCTTTGGTTTCCTTGCCTAAGGGCAAGAAGGCTTTGCCATGCAAGTGGGTGTGCAAGCTGAAAAGTACCCCTGGACACCCCAAGCCAGCATACAAGGCTAGATTGGTAGCAAAGGGCTTTAACCAAGAGCATGGTGTGGACTTTGATGAGGTCTTTTCTCCTGTGGTTAAGATGACCACCCTGCGCTTAGTCTTGGCTTTGGTTGCTCAGCTGACTTGGATTTATACCAAATGGATGTCAAGACAGCTTTCTTACATGGGGACTTGCATGATGAGATTTATATGGAGCAGCCTAAGGGCTTTGCAGAACCTGATAGGGAGCACCTAGTGTGCAAATTGAAGAAAAGTCTTGATGGCTTGAAACAAGCACCTAGGGAGTGGTATCATAAGTTTGATGCCTTTATGCAGTCACACAGGGCTATAGCAAGAGTGCTATGGATCTGTGTCTTTACACCAAGAAAGCCCGTGATGGTTCTTTATTGATTTTGGTACTCTATGTGGATGATATGCTGATAGTAGCAGGGAAAGCTCATGATGAGCTAGATGCTCTTAAGGCTCAGCTCAAGAAGAGCTTTGAGATGAAAGATCTGGGACAAGCTGCTCACATACTTGGTATGCGCATTAGACGCAACAGGCAACAGGGACTCCTCTACTTGTCACAAAGGGAGTACATTCATAAAGTCCTTGAGTGCTTCCGCATGCAGGACGTAAAGCCTATTCTTTCAAAGTTAGACTACTCCTAAATAGTATGGCTGAGTATTGGGTTGTTGGCATGGAAATTGTCTTGGAAATTGGAAGTGTATAGCATCATGCTTGAATCTTTCATAGTTGGCACAAGGACAGGACCTAGGATTGGGACACTCAGATTGGTAGGTGGTTCCCTCCACAATGCACACGCTACATGTGAGGTCACACTAGCCTTCGCAATGAATCATGTATTCTAGTCAGCTCTTCGACTTTAGATAAGGTATCGCTTGGGTTTGGTCTACATTATTTTCTTTATCTTGCTCGGGGCCTAATCATTTTCTAAGTGCTACGGTTCTCTCGATATTTCTAAATGTGTTATTATTGTATAGCCCTAGAGCCTTTCTCTCTCTGAGCAAGTCATCCACTCATATAGCCTCCTCAAAGACTCTTGCCAACACATCCTTTTGTAGATTTGAGTTGCTCTCTAAGGTCTTATAGAGTTGCGAATCTTGTTGATGAATATGATTGTTGCTACCCTAATCTATACAGAATGCATAATAGGACAAGCAATGCCTCATACTAAAAATATCTAATCTTATATCAAGCAACTTATAGAAACTCAAATATAACCCCATAGAAATATGAGAACACATATTTCATCACTAATACCGAGAGTTAGAAATAGAACATAAAGAATATGCTGAGAATAGAATAGGAACACAATGAATGATGGTGCCAACTATTAGATCTACTATATAATAATGAGAATCTATCATACATAGGTCATGAACATCAAAGATGATCCAAAAAACAAGAATGACATTAGTTTGCCTCATCAGGCCACACGGAAAACTGCCTATCACCATAACTTCATGAGGCATCTAAGGGCTACCTCACATATAGAACTAACATGACTAAGGTAAAACCATAGTAAAGGCATAATACATGAAGTGTGAAACCATGGCTAACACCTAGCACAGCCTAGTGGATGGCTCGCACAGCTGTGACTCAAACCCTTGCATGATTCATGGTGTCAAATGCCTTATCCAAAAAATGGGCATACCTAGTGAGAAAAAATATGCCTTACAAATAGCCTTGCACCATGAAGTAAGCCACAAATAGAAATGATAAGTAGAGCCCCTCTTGTAGGATACTTGTATCCCTCCAATATGGTTTCATAATCCCCCCAAAAGATAGTCACAAAACATAAAGGCATACAAAGTAAGTATGATGGAAAAACAAAGAAACAAAGTCTAACAATGGTACAAAAGAGTGTCTCATGAGCCATGAGGCTCATGAGCATTATGAGAGTCAGTGTGATAGACGGCTCCTGTGCATGCTGCTCATGTGATAGAAGAGTTAAAACATTCATGTCATGAATCTTATCCACTGTAAGATCCTTGATTTGCACTTGTTTATGAATATCTCAACCTTGATAAAATCAACATGTGAAGATCAAATTTCAGCATGATCAATCTTCTTAACACTCCACAAACTAGTAACCATTTCCATAAGTCTATGATGCTCAACCTCCACCACATCAAGTTTCTCCTTAAGAACATTCTTTTCATGATGAATAAGTGCTTCCATATTTTCAGACACAAATGACTGCTACAATATTGCACAAGGCCGTGAAATAACCTGTGGCATCCTACCAGTAATAGCAACCCACTGATCACGCATCACACAAATCAAAGTAGCCCTCATAGCAACCAAGTCTTGCTGCATGAACACAAAATCATCCAAATCAACGTCCATATCACTTAAAAGTTGCTTCTCAACCTTATGTAAAGGTTGCAATTGAGCATCCAAAAGAATTCTATTAGCCTTAAGTTTGGCATTCATTTGAGCTACTAAATCATGCTCACTCTAAATTTTTTCTTGCATATTTGCTATCCATTCCTTAAAAGTGATTGAGGATATCTTACATTTAGACAAAATATCACCATATTCATCAATTTTTCTCCAAAAATCATCCACTTCACTAGCATGCAAATCTTTTATTTTTTTCATCTCAATGAGCATAGTATCCCTCTTAGATTCCATGCATGTCAATTGTTCCTGCAAAGACTAAACCACATCCAATTTAACAACACCACTTGTATACATATCAACCATAAACCTATGTAATCCCGACATATGTGAACAAGCCTCCTCAAGATGTCAAGGTGCATAACCTACTGCAATAACTTTCCTATCATAAGGCATACCATCTCCGTACTGCATAGAATCAGACTGCCTGGACATATTCTCCATTTATACCTTAGATAATCTGACTTTCTTTTCTATACTTGTTATGACCACATTCTCATGAACCACATCATGCTTAGCATCCTCACTCAGCCATTCAAACAAAATCCAAAGACATAGCACTACCCATAACCTCAACATTTGATACATCTTGTGAAGAAAAACCCATAGTCAATGGAACAACAAGGCATTGTCCTTGATCATTTTTAGCATCCAATGAAGCATGAGAGTGAGGCAAATCCTTGTCATCAAGATCCACAAGAATACCATCCACTAACTTTTTCTTTTGCATACATTAGACTTATCCCGCTTTCATGATTCCCAAATAGATGCATGCAAAGTTGGACATACCACCTGTAAATGAACATATGAACCTGCCAACATTGGTCCAATTTGCCTTTTTTGTGCTGTTGCTTTCTAATTGTGGATACATGCACCTCTTGCATGGGGATTTTATTTTGTAAGCTTTCATTTTCATTCTTTTGCAATCATTTTTTTTTCAAGCTTTTTCGTGCAATGTACTCATTCTATATATATAAATATCTCTATGCAACATACCCCCTATGGAAATATCCTAAGTCATGCATGAATTTCATGCATAGATTCATAGCATGATCAACCAAAATAGAAAAGATCCTAGTTCACGATTTTCATGCATACAAAAAGAGATTGAAAATTCTTCACTATTACTAAAAGAGATTGACAATTCTTCACTATTACTAAAAGAGTATGACAATTTGCATTTAGATCAAAGCTATCCAAAAAACACAAAAACAAAACCAACACGGTATACTCTCAACATAACCAACCAATTTAGGGTAAAATTATTTATTGCTTGTGTCCAATTCATGAAAACAAAAGCATGGCATATTCTCAACATAACTAGTCATCAAACAAACTATAGTCACATGATGAAGTACATAATAAACATATAAGAGTAGCAACAAAATGAAATGTCTAGAGTCTCTCAAGAAAAACACTCTCCCTCTCAACACGGTATGGGTCCACATGCTATGGCGGACAAAAACTCCCTATAGAGGGCATCATGCAGCTCTAGATACATATAATGTCTCATCTCCTCTGCATTGGCCCACACCAAACCACCGCACCTCGTAAACAATAACAATCACCTGTAAAAAATAAAAATCTCTCCACATCAACCCTGGTAGGAATCCCATGCACCTGCATAGGATAGACAAAGCCATCTAGCACATAGTTGCGATGAGTTGGAAAGTGAACTACCTCAATGGCATCACCAACCTCTCAACTATAAAAAATACTCGCTTACCCACCTAATTCCACAAGCAAATGGTGAGGCTATTTAGCATTATGAAAAGTGCATGTGCATATATGCAACATAAAGAAACTCACAAAACTAAATAATACAAGTAAAAAAGGTGCACATGGTCAAAGTCTAAATAGGCTAATGTATCATAAATTGAAATGTTTTTGTGAAATTGTCACACCTAGTCTTGTTTATTCAAAAGCCCTCGATTTTCCATTCAAAAATTATATGTTAATAGAGTGATTTGGTTCAAAGTACTAATAGTTGACCCTAAGATAGCATTGAGAAACTCTATCATTTGCACATTTCCTAGAACCTTCCAAGGGTAGTTATGTAAGACAAGATCTTAAACACAAACTCAATTAAGCACACAAGACTAAATAGAGCCAAAGTCAAGACATTTAGAATGATCCTTGCAGCATAGTTACCCTTAGATACACTAGCCAAGAAGGGAAAGACAAAAAGAAAACACTAAGAGCCTATAGGACCACAAGCAAACTCTATCACATAGCTAGAGGAAAAAATGACTCATCCCAAGTTAATGCACAAGAAAATCTATAGTTAAGAATTTTTAACCAACCATTGAGGGACAATAGGCAATACACATTAGGACTTCTATTGTTGAAGATCCCGTTGTCTTCACTCGAGGTAACATATGTCTTCTTTGAGAGAGTAAATTTCCACTTCACTCCATGTAACAAATGACTTCCTTGAGAGAGTATAAACATGAGTAGAAGGGTGAGTGAAAATGGTTTTCATCAATGCTTTCTTGAATTGGGGTCCTCAAATTCTGGTGTGTCAATAGGACAAAAGGACTTGATTAACATCTACCCTAAGGTAGGGATGTGATGGAGGCAGTGGCGGGTCTCAGCATGATGAGTAAGATTTGGAAACGATGTGGTGAGGATGGAGTGATAGGGCAATAACATCAGCCAATGGAGGGGGGAGCTAATGAGGGGAAGTAAGAGAAAGAGGGGGTAGGTGGAGATATTGGAGATTAAGGAGTGAAGAATAATGCAACATAGATATGCTAGAATGATAGAGACAAGTGATCACTACATAGAAGAATAGTGTTTTATTTTATTATCATTTTTCTTATTACAATGACACAGTCATCACAATCAATGTTTCATAATATTTTCCTTACATGATTACAATTTTATATATTTAAATATATGTTATTCATTCTTGATATCATTAATTGGGACATGCCCTCTTAATGTAGGAAGCCAAATCTTCATTTTGCAACCATCCTAAAGCTCACAATTTGATAGCTAAAGATTTAAGGATTGCAACTCATCATGACAATAAGATTTTCAAGTTTGAATGCCATGTTGCTTAATAATGTAAAAAATTAATTGATAACCAAGATATTTTATTAGCAACAAGAGTTAGTATCCCACATTGCATGAGCTCATGCAAGTGGGGGCATGGAAGCTTACTTAGGCCATACCAAGCAAAGAGAAAGTAGAGTGAAGGTGTAGTAGAAGGCATTGAAGGCTATGGAAAAGCTAGCAAGGAGGAAGATGAGCCTCACTCAACACATAAGAAGACGTCAAACTATACTTGGAGGCCAATGCCCAAGTAGTTTCAAAAATCCTTGCCGTAATGCTTAACAAAAATAGGGATAAGAGAATGGATGGCATGGCCAAGTGAGTCACCTTAGATGCAAATAGGATGAATTACAATGTATTCCACTTTAACATAAGAGTGTTAGTGGTTTTCTTTACTAGGAAAGCTTTGAAAGAAATTGACTTGGCTAACTTGTTTCACATGATTCTTAAATTATAATGCCAAGTTGAGTAGATCTATAATAGGGGTAGGGGGTAAGGTGGTATTTAGTAATAAGAGTGCAATGCAAAACATACTCAAAATTGGAGTCTTCTTCTAAGTCTTGAAGCTCCTAGCCTACTTATGGAATCTTTTTCTTGACATTGCTAGGGGCTTGAGTAGACCTCTTTACATTTCCCCTCTTGCTAACCCTTAGAGAAATTACGTTTTCTTGCTTTGGAACATAATCGAGGAGAAGCCAAACTTCATCAACATTGACATTCCTATTTTGGGAGAATTGCAACATAACCTTTTCTAAAGTTGATTTGCTAGTGCATGTTGCCATTGTGATTAATGGGGCCACTATTTTTAAGAATACCCACAAATCAAGGTAGAGAATAATCACGAAAAGTAGCCAGCTAGAGCACCTTTTTTGGAAACAGTTAATAATGTTGCAGACAATAAAGATAAAAGTTTGAAGAAACTAAAGAGGTGGATCAAGAAGGATGATAGAAAATTAATACTAAAAGGATAAGAAAATATCTCAAAAGTGATCAACAATCCTTGATAGCATGCTCAAGAACCTACCTTAGATTTAAAAAATTTGGAATAAAGGTTCCATTCCAAAGAATAGTCATGTGGCCAAATCAATGCATTTTCACAACTCAATGGAGTTCTACTAGAATAACTCAACATAGAGTTTCTAGGTTGGGATGCAAAAATAAGGTAGCGTCACATGGGCATTTCCATGGAGTAGGAATAACAATCAAGATTACTTCATGGCTCAACTCAATTCTAGAGCTTGGGAGGAAGACATTAGGAAAAAAAAGGTTTAAGGAGCACTCCTAAAATGAATATGGAGATAAGGGATATCAAAATTAGCCTAGATTGAATGGAGAGGTGAAGAAACTTCTTTTAATGGATTACTAAGCATGACTTTGATGTTGTTAATGCTTTGAAACACAAGTGACATAAATGGAGTAGTTCTAAGTTCTAGCACAAGCAATATTCATGAATGTGACTTCTTAACAATCTATATCGTTTGTGCATCATGCAAACATCTTCTATCAAAGCTTTAACGTAGCTATACTAATTCAGATAATTTATTTTGTTGTAGGAGTATCATTTTACTCATGGCTAGTGTTGTAAGTGATGCAATATATTATGGCTTGCCAATATGCAGAGTTATCAAGTGGCCATTTGAAAGGAAAGAAAGTGTCTCATACAACTCCACACATAACTATGCTGTAGCTTGTGATCTATAGGTCCAAATCATGGTGGACTGAAGTGTTATCCTAGGAGCTTCTCTACACACAAATGGATAAGCTACTAGAGGAAGAATTCACAACATTCTATGCTCAAATGGGACATTAGTCAAGTCTTGCTATTATTCAATACCTCATAAGCTCTTTTTCGACTATATCATAAATGGACTTTGTGCTATATAGTGCTAACCTCTGCTATGTAGCATTGAGATCTTATCTATAAAGCAATGATCTTTGGAATTTAGCAAAGCTCTTAACAATGATATAGAATGTGTCCATGTCAAGTGCTATATAAAACTAAAATGTGCTATAAATCATAGATATCTCAACTACATAGCAATGACCTCTAGAATATAGTAGGCTCCTTTGCAAACCATGGGGCACTTGTAGTGGTAGAATTGGCTCTTACTTGTATGCCCATTTGATGGTGGACACATTTTGCCACTAATCTCTATAATACACAGCATCATTCTATGCAATATAGCATGGAGATCTCAACTATTTAGTGCACATGTTCCTCTAGCAAACATGTTAGCAATGTGAGTGGTGAAATGCACACCTACATGCTAGAAAATCCTAATGGTGGCTAGCTACAATACTTTGTAGGAAGGACAATCACATTGCTTTCTTCTTCATAGCTCCAAATTTATGTGGACTACATTCTTAATGTATACTTGTTTTGTATGCACCACGGATTACATTCTTAAAGTATATAGAAGATGGAGCCACTAATTTCTTTGTTATCTTGCATGTTATAGTAGACAACATAGTATCAAAAGGAGAATCATATGATGGATAGCAAAGTGAAGTAGTCGTGTTTCTACACAATGATATAAAAATTTCCAATTTATTAATAACAAGATGGCCTAAAGTCTACATTTTTTGTTGGATCTCAACAAGAAGATTGAAATGTTTTAGATGATGATAAGAGAGGAAGTAAACGTGGCATATAAACATGCAAGGTTTGATGATGATGTAAGGGTCTATGCCTTGATCAGCCCTAGGTCTATGGATAAATCACCATGAATTTTGATGATGATGCAAAGGGAAGATGATTCCTCTCACAGGTCCAAGTCTTAATAAGCCTGAGGTAATAATAAAAGGCTTAACTTGCAAAAGAAAAGGGGGTGGTAGCCCCCCATGTTCTGTGTGCATGCAGACGATGGGGGGCTACCACCCCCCTTTTATTTTGTTGGTTTGAGGCTCTTGGGTTTGTAGAGTTGCAAGCTCACAAGGTCTACAGTGTAACAATGGAACCAATTAGAAGCACATCATAAGGAATCATTAATGAGCAACACCCCCCTTTTATTTTTTTGGTCTGAGGCTCTTGGGTTTGTAGAGTTGCAAGCTCACAGGGTCTACAATGTAGCAATGGAACCAATTAGAAGCACATCATAAGGAATCATTAATGAGCAATGAATGTGCAACATGAGGAACATGAGCAACGAATGCGCAACATGAGGAATCATTAATTGAAATCATCACAAATGTGCAACATGAGGAACCATCTAATGAACCTTGCAAAAATAGATCCCACAATTGCAGTAGCTTCCCTGTTATCCATGCACATGTGGATGAGGGGTTACTCTACGATCATGAGGAGGAGGATTTGTGGCTTGACAACTTGTGCACTTGATGAGAGAGAGAGAGAGAGAGAGAGATACTCTGGAGGTGTGCTACCCTGAATATTCCGAAGGCATCTATACACATTTGTCCTTGAGCTTGAGAATGCATATATTCATAGGAAGGCATTCAAATTGGATCTTGCGATTGGTAACTGTCTTCTAAAATTCTATGTTAAGTGCCTTTAGATTGGATCTTGCGATTGGTAACAACCATACTATGGAGGTATGCAACCCTAAATATTTTTAAGGCGGTCATACACATTTGTCCTCGAGCTTGAGAATGTAGATATTCATAGGAAGGCATTCAAATTGGATCTTGCGAGGTAATAGCCATACTTTTGGGATATTCTACCCTAAATATTCCAAAGGTAGCCATACACATTTGTCCTCGAGCTTGAGAATGCAAATATTCATAGGAAGGCATTCAGATTGGATCTTGCAATTGGTAATAGTCTTCTGAAATTCTATGTTAAGTGCAACATCATTGTAGATGTGGAGAATGTATTTTTTGTTAGATATGATCAATGCCCCACCCTCATTAGGTGCTACCAATGATCCATGGTGCTCAAAGTTGTAAGGCCCCCATTATGAGGAGAAGCCAAATGTGAGCCCGGACATTGGTTGAGTCTTGACTTGTATATCAGATGAGGTCTATGTGACCGGATGGCAAAAAGGTGACTGTTGTGGGTCTAATCTTTGGGTTAGACGGAGTGGTTAAGATGGTAGCAACTCGAGGCGCATTGCATTGAGTTGCGGTGTAAGGGAGTTAAAAGGGGCCCCTATTGTGGGGTCCGGGGGCTGCAGAAGCGGCCCCTGGCTGGGGGGTCCCAGGGGGGTCAGCGGCTCATATGGTAGTCCGACTAGTGGAGGCTCATATGGTAGGTCGACGATCAGCAGGCGGACCTAATGACCTTCGCGAGCTATAAAAGCTAAACCCCTTCGCAGCCATCACTCACTCATCTTTCACCCAGTCAGAGTTGTTGTTCCAGCTAGCCTTAAGCTCTTCACCTATCTTTTGTCTAGATCGCCATCTAAGCTTCACACAGTGGAAGCGCACGAGTGGACAGAGCCATCTTTGTATCAGTTCTTTGAAGTTAAAGAATTTACTGATTCTCCTCTTATATGTTGTGTACTCTCTATCTCTTTCTCAGATTCTGTTCGCTGCGCCGTGTAATATTTTACATGGTATCAGAGCCCAAGGGGCTCTAGAGATCGGAGAGCGTGCAAGAAGCAAAGGCTTCAACAGCAAAGAGAAACTATGTTGACTTTTGAAAGCGGTGCAAGAGGTGGTGTTGCTGTACCGGCTATTCAAACACTGAGGATTCATCCACCAACCTTTAGCGAAGGCAAGTTAGATGGTACAAACTACACCTTGTGGAAGTTCAAAATTACAACTATCCTTGATTCTTATGAGCTTCTGGAGACTGTGCTGGGGACTGACGCAGAACCACAGCCTACCCCCGACCCATCAAATCCTAGTGTGATGATTCCTCCGAATGCAGATCTTCTACGAGCTTGGAAACGAAGGAATGCAGATGCATTGTGTGCCTTAGTTACAAGCTGTTCTGACAGTGTTTTGACTCTGATTCAGCATACAACCAAAGCGTTAGAGGCTTGGAATGTACTAAGGAGTCAGTATGAAACACGAAACCAAACAAGGATTCAAAACTTGGAGAATCAACTAGCAGCAGAGAAGTTTGCTGAAGGAGAGACGGTTGAAGCATTCATCACTCGGATTAAGAATCTGCACGACCAGATGGCTGGCGCTGGGATACAAAAGACTAGCGAAGAGCTAGCTCAGAGGTGGCTTCGGATTTGTCCACAAAAGTTTGATGGACTAGTAACTGCCCTTAATACTCAGGTGAGACCTCAAGCTTTGACTTTTGAGGAGTTTTGTGCATTATTAATGGAGGAGGAGTTGAGGCTGAAAGCCCGAGAAGGAAGCAACAATGGAGATGCTGCATTCTCTACCAATGCAAAAGGCAAAGGTGTTTCCTTCACCAAAAATGATGGTGACAAAAAGAAGAAGGGCGGCAAGAAGAAGTTTCAAGGAGAGTGCTTCTACTACAAGAAGAAAGGATATGCAATTGCAGATTGTTGTGTCAAGAAGGCAGATGAAAAGAATGGTACCCTTAAAAGTAAAGGGAAAGAGACAGCCAATACGGCTGAAGCGGAGTTGGAATTATTCATGGCGACCATTGAGGAAGTGTGCTCCTCGACGCAAGAAGAATCTACCACTGACTCATGGGTGTTGGATAGTGGGGCCTCCCGTCACATGACCAACAAGAAAGGTCTATACAGTTCTATGCAGCCTCTACAAGAATCCATCAGTGTGATGGTTGGAAATGATGCTAAATGCCCTGCTGCGGGTACAGGTACTATTTCTTTTGTTGCTGCAAATGGTGAAGTCAAAAAGCTTTCAAATGTGTTGTATGTTCCCGAAATCAGGAGAAATCTCTTATCAGTTGCTACCATAACTGATCTTGGTCATGAAGTGAGGTTCAAGAAGACAGGTGCAGAAATTATTGATAGTGCTGGCACAATTGTTGGCAAAGGAGAAAGAAGGAACAACCTGTATGAGCTAAGTGCTCTTACAGCCACCTTTGGAGTGGGCATAAGTAAGCTTTGGCATGAAAGGTTTGAACACATCGGATTTGCAGTATTGAAGGAGATGCAAAAGCAAGGTATGGTTGCTCACCTACCTACAATAACTGAATTGAAGGAACCATGTGAAGCTTGTATGATGGGCAAGCAGCAGAGAAAGGCACTTCCACAAGAAAGCAAGAATAGAGCACGAGCTCCTCTAGAGTTGGTGCATGCTGACTTGTGTGGTAAGATGCCTACACAGGCCTTAGGGGGATCTTCTTATTTTATGTTGATTGTCGACGACTACAGTAGGAAGATGTGGGTGTACTTCCTTCGTGATAAGGCTCAAGCTTTTGGTAAGTTTAAAGAATGGCTAATACTTGTTGAGAATGAAACAGGGAAAAGTGTGAAGAAATTTAGAACAGATGGTGGTGGTGAGTTCAACTCAAAGGAGTTTGAAGGCTTTTGCAAGAGCAAAGGGATCAAGCGTCAATTGACGACGCCTCACACACCTTAGCAGAATGGTGTTGTGGAAAGCAGGAATCGCACCATTGTGGAGATGGCAAGATGCATGCTAAAGGGAAAGGGATTGCCTAACCATTTTTGGGCTGAAGCTGTTAATACTGCAGTCTACATTCTAAATCGGAGCTATAGAAAGGCTCTCAAGGGAAAAACACCTCATGAGGCTTACACTCATAAGAAACCATCTGTCTCACATTTCAGAATTTTTGGATGTGAATGTTATGCACATGTTCTAGATAAGAAGAGAAACAAGTTACAACCAAAGGCAAGTTCTTCCACTTTATCATCAAGCAAAGAAGTAGTCCACTATGAACCTGTCCCGAGAGCTATCCCTATCCTTAAGGAGGAGGAAGCATCATCTTCAGATGATGAGGAAAAAGTTCACCAACCTGACATCACCCCACCGGAAAAGCCATTGCCGCGCTGGGTGAATCAGCTCTATGACCATAATAATCCTATGCCTGCATCTGTTGAGGAGAAGGCAAACGGACCAAGGAGGTCTCAGAGAATAGAGGAGCAAAGGAGGGATTCTCCTCACATAGTCAATATGGCCTTGATGGTTGAGATTATGAGAGAAGTAAAGGATCCAACTGACTTAGAAGAAGCACTTGCAGATCCATCATGGAAGGCTACTATGCAGGCGGAGTATGACAGCATAATGAAGAATGACACTTGGGAGCTAGTGGATCGACCAGCAAAGCGGAAGGTTATTGGCACCAAGTGGATCTGGAAGGTAAAGTACAAGGCTGATGGTACCTTAGAAAAGTACAAAGCTAGACTGGTTTCCCAAGGATTTTCACAAGTTGAAGGGTTTGATTTTCAAGAGTCATTTGCCCCAACTGCCAGAATGACCACTATTCGCACGATACTTGCAGTGGCTGCCCACAAGAAGTGGCCAGTGTACCAAATGGATGTTAAGTCAGCGTTCTTAAATGGTGACCTCAAGGAGGAGGTGTACATGGCTCAGCCACTAGGGTTTGAGGCCCCCCATTCTGAGAACAAAGTGTGTAAACTGAAGAAGGCATTGTATGGGCTGAAACAAGCCCCCAGAGCATGGTACCAGCGGATAGATAGGTTCTTTTTAAACCTAAACTTCAAAAGATGTGCCTCAGATGCTAACTTGTATGTGTACAGGGATGGTAAAAAGTCTGTAGTGATTGTCCTATATGTGGACGACCTTCTTATTACAGGTGACTATGAAGATATGATCAACCAAACTCGAAAGGCTTTGAGTTCTGAGTTTGAAATGACAGACTTGGGCTTGCTGCACTATTGTTTGGGGATTGAAGTCTGGCAAGAGCCAGGAAAGATCTTCATCTCTCAGAAGAAGTATGCATGGGAGATCTTAAAGGCATTTGGCATGACCGAGTGCAAGGAGATAGCTACACCTATGGAGGTGAATGCAAAGTTATTCGTCCAGGATACATCAGCACTAGCAGACATTGGGCATTATAGGAGGTTGGATCTACTTGTGTAACACTAGACCAGTTATCAGTTTTCCTATTGGTGTTTTGAGCAGGTTCTCAAACAAACCTCATGAGAGTCATTGGAAGGCTGGGATGCGCGTGCTCAGATACTTGAAGAAAACTCTTGACTATGGTATCACATACAGTTTCGGAACTTCTCTTGTGGGGAACTGTGACTCAGATTGGGCAGGAGACATTGATTCCAGGAAGTCTGTTTCTGGTTATTGTTTCTCTTTGGGTTCAGGAATTTTCTCTTGGATTAGTAAGAAGCAACCAACAGTGGCATTGTCTTCTACCGAAGTAGAGTACAAGGCAGCTTGTTTTGCTGCATGTGAGGCCGCATGGTTGAGAAGGATTCTATGGCATATGGGAGTGCAGGATGAAGAACCAACTGTGCTGAGATGTGACAATCAGAGTTGCATCGCCATTGCCAAAAATCCAGTGTTTCATGCACGCACCAAACATATAGAGATTCAGTATCACTATGTGCATGATTTGATGGAGGATGGGATAGTGGAATTGGTCTACTGTCCAACAGAGGAGAATGGAGCAGATATCTTCACCAAAGCATTTACGAAGGATCTGCTTCAAGTTCATCTTCAGAGACTCGGCATTGGGCCGAGGAGATAGTTCACCTATGGGTGGACATTGAGGGGGGGTGTTAGATATGATCAATGCCCCACCCTCATTAGGTGCTACCAATGATCCATGGTGCTCAAAGTTGTAAGGCCCCCATTATGGGGAGAAGCCAAATGTGAGCTCGGACATTGGTTGAGTCTTGACTTGTATATCAGATGAGGTCTATGTGACCGGATGGCAAAAAGGTGACTGTTGTGGGTCTAATCTTTGGGTTAGACAGAGTGGTTAAGCTGGTAGCAACTCGAGGCGCATTGCATCGAGTTGCGGTGTAAGGGAGTTAAAAGGGGCCCCTATTGTGGGGTCTGGGGGCCACGGAAGCGGCCCCTGGCTGGGGGGTCCCAGGGGGGCCAGCGGCCCCCCTGGCAGGGTCCAGGGGCAGCGCCCCCGGCTCGATGGTAAAGGGAATATTCCTTGGAATATTCCCTATCCGACTAGTGGCGGCTCATATGGTAGGTCGGTCACCAGGCCGACCTAACGACCTTCGCGAGCTATAAAAGCTAAACCCCTTCGTAGCCATCACTCACTCATCTTTCACCCAGTCAGAGTTGTTGTTCCAGCTAGCCTTAAGCTCTTCACCTATCTTTTGTCTAGATCGCCATCTAAGCTTCACACAGTGGAAGCGCACGGGTGGACAGAGCCATCTTTGTATCAGTTGTTTGAAGTTAAAGAATTTACTGATTCTCCTCTTATCTATTGTGTACTCTCTATCTCTTTCTCAGATTCTGTTCGCTGCGCCATGTAATATTTTACATTTTTTGGGTTGTTAGAGTACAATTTTTTCTCCTGGAGTATTGTGCTAGAGTTCTACTTTGAACTCAGTCAAAGAGAAAAGGCCTTGCAGATATGCAAGAAAATACAAGAGGAAGAGGAAAGCCCCAATAAGCAATTATAATTGCCCTTCATGTTTTTGGTTCCATCCTAGAAGGAGAAGGATTTGTTGAAGAGAAATTGAGCAACATAATGTGTTTGAATATGGTACAAGCTTTACATGTTGATGCCTCAAACATGGAGCTCACTTTTGATGTTTTTGTTGGTAGCATGCTAATAAGCATATATATGCAAGTGTGGAAGAATTGTAGAAGCATAACACATTTTCAATCAAGTGTGTTAAATTACAACATTGTGACATGGAATGGAATGCTTTCAACCTATGTTAGGTAGGGCCAAGAAGATAAGGATTTACTTTTGTCTGAATAGATAAGAGATAATAGTATGTCTATGGATGATGTCACAATGTTGTACAGTTGCAAGCTTGCAGTGGAATAGGAAGCTTGGAGATTTGTATGTAGGGTCATTTCGGTATCATTTTCTCAGGGTATGATTTGAAATATAATTTGGTAATCACTTTGATTTTTGCATATGGAAACTGTACAAGCATGGTTGATGGTAATGCAATCTAGTTAGGTTGATGCTAAGGCAATCTTTGACCAGTTGTCACAACCAGATGAAGTGGCATATAATATTTTCATTGCTGGGCATGCATGCACAATGAGGAAGCTTAGAAAGCCTATAAGTGCTCAAAGAAATGCAAGAAATGGACTTTGTCAAACTAAAGTAGGTAGGGACAAGAAGACAAGGGGTTACTTTTGTATGAACAGATAAGAGATAATAGTATGGCTATGGATGATGGCACAATGTTGTACATTTGCAAGCTTCCACTGGAACAGGAAGCCTAGAGAATTGTATATAGGTTCATTTTTTTATCATTTTTTCAGTGTATGATTTGAAATATAATTTGGTAATCACTTTGATTTGTGCATATGGAAATTGTACAAGCATGGTTGATGCCAAGGCAATCTGGTCAGGTTGACGCTAAGGCCGTCTTTAATCAGTTGTCACAACTAGATGAAATGGCATATAATGCTTTCATTGTTGGGCATGAATGCACAATGAGGAAGCTTAGAAAGCCTGTAAGTGATCAAAGAAATGCAAGAAATAGACACTTGTCAAACTAAAACCACTTTTCTATCAATTCTCTCCACTTGTAATCATGCTAGCTTTGTCAATTAGGGTGTTCATTTATTTGAGCCCATTAGCACTTCTTGCATTCTCAATTTAAAGCATTGTGCTCTTATGGTAGACCTATTTGGCTAAGCAAGGGACTTTAGTAGAGATAGGTACACATTAATGGGAATTCCTTTCCAAGCTAGTTTACCTATATGGTTCTCTTTACTAGGTACTTAACAAGGAAATATTCAGCTAGGGGAACAAGCATTCAATCATGCATTGAATATGAAGCCCATAGAGGCTCATGTGCTCCTGATGTGTTAATTATAATGTCAAATATGTGTAGTGATGCTTTGCTATAAAATTATGTGTCAATGTAGCTTGGTCAAGGCATACTTCATAGAACTTCATCCTCTCTGAATCTCTTGTGATGATAGGATCTCTCAAGTTCTAAGTGAGAGTTGTGCATTTGAATGCAAAACTGAGAGGGGGTGAAGACTAAAAAGCAGTCGAAAAAGAGGGGACCAATGAGATTTTTGAGCTATGAAAAGAGAAATAAGTTGTAAGTCAGAGCTCAGAGTTCAATTGCTCAGGATTTATTTGCCTTAAAGACTTGACAATATGAGAGAAAAGTGTGCCATTATAGTAAACCTCAAAGCCATGGCAGCCCTTACATGAAAAGTCTCTATAGTGTGCACAAAAGGGGCGCTCCAGAGTCTAAAGGTTTGCTTTCTCTACTTTATTGACATTCCGATGCGAAAGAAGGATATATTCTCTTTATAGGTAGGTATGTAAATATTTATATAGGGTCGCTTTAGATGGTAATGTCATTGTTGTGAGTTCCTATATATAGCTATATATAATCATTTCTCCTATATGAAAGGTACACTATATAAACATATATTGGGGGTTGGTTACTATTGTGAGTTGGGTGTGACATCACTACATTGTCACTCCATGTATTGAGAGCCTTTGGACTCTCGTCGAATGTTCCTTCATAGGTTTTCAAAATAATGTGCAAATTACTAACATTCTTGAGCCATGACTTACACCTCCTTCATTAAATTGCAACATTGGATTATCAATTTGGGTTGAGATTAAGAAAAAAACCAATTGTCTACTTTTCTTTTATCCTTCAATCAAAAGGGCACCTTCCTTTTCTGATGCATTTAGAACCATAGCCATTCTTTTGAGCTTAGCGAGGCTTAGAGAGTGAGTGGGCATCCTTCAGAATTTACTCAACAGATATTTTTGATGGAATAGTGGTGAAAGTATTAATGGCATGCCATAGCATGGAAGTTGGTAATTGTAAAAACCCACGAGGGCAACCTAGGTATTAGCTCCAAGGCAAAGCTAAAATAATGATTTGCAACCTTAAGTGAATATATTCTCAACAAATATGGACAAAGATACCGAGCCACTAGATGGCATTGTTTAAGATCCCTAGTCATGTGTACATAATGGCTTAGAATGGACAAATATTTTGCTATGTAGAGGAATCTCTATTAGAATTCCAGAATTTAAGGCTGGACAAGTACTAGTTTGAGTATGAAAGAGGAGGTGTGATGAGGCCAAAAGCATTGGAATAATGAAAGGGAGGGGTGGCTCTACTTTGCATCATGTCATACAGCTCTTTGGCATAGCCTTAGAGTGATCAGGTTAGACTTTTGACCCAAACAATCTTTGCCACTTTTCAACAAATGCATAAGGGAAGAAACATGTGTACAATCCCAAGTTTCAATGTGGAATGACAAAGTTATTCTAAATCCAAACTACCTCTGAGGTTTTCTGTCTCCACATTGCAAGTTGCTAGGTTTAAAAATCATCATTCAAATCAAGGATAATCGAACACATTTGAGTATTTTACCTCAATGGAAATACAATGCATTGTGTGCTTGAGCTTTTATCTACATAGCCTTGGGCATCATAGCATTACACATGTCTGTATCATGCAAATTAAAAAAGATACAATGACACTTGTTTTCATTACCACTTGGATAGACAAATGAGCAGTGTAAGGGGTATCCCTGAGACCAATGGGTACTATGCAAGATGTTGGCTTATTATGTCAGGAAGTGCTTTGGCATGGGGATATTATGAGTCACCACACTTGGATCTACTCCTTTTAGCTCATCGAGGGACCAAGCGAATATGTATATGTACTCTCGTAGGAGTGCAGTGAGATTCACTTCTTCTTGCCCGATATGTCTTCATGAGTCTTGTTTATATCTATCATCCACCATAGCCATGCTCTAGATCCATGCATTTTAACACTATGTGATAAGCCAAGTCACCAACTCTCTTTATAACCTGATATGGGACATAGAACCTATGGGTGTGCTTGTTATTGTTGCTTCCACCCTTGGGAGTGGAGTAATGGCACTATGGCACTTTCAATAGGACCAACACTCCCTTGTGGGACTCCATGTGCCTTCTCCTCTCATCAACATAAAGCTTCATGCGATCTTGTGTTTTCCAAAGCTTCACTTTACATTACTGAAGCACTCTAACTCCTCTTTACTCTGAGGATTTTTCTCATCATTGAGCATGATTATAGGGAGGGGAAACTTATACCCATATAATGTCTCAAAAGGAGAAAACCCAATCCTCCTAGACCAAGTAGATTTGTTGTATGAGAACTCAACCAATGGATCCACATATCCGAATTGTGTTGTATGTCATGGTGGCAAAATGGTTTCAATTAGGTCCCAAGTCATTTATTGACCCTCTTGGTTTTGACCATCAGTCTAAGGGTGGTATGTTGTGGATGGAACAAGCTTAATACCCATAGATGTGAAAATTTCCTGCCAAATATTGCTCATAAACTTAGCATGCCTATCATGCACTATGACCTATGGAAACCCATGCAATTTAAGTACATGCTCCATAAATAGAGTGGCCACATAAGATGCGCTATATTGAGTCTTAGTGGGATAAAGTGAGTAGCTTTAGTGAGCCTGTTAACTACTACATATATGCTATTCCATCCTTTCTTGGCTATAAGCCAGCTTATAATAAAGTCATGGTGTCGGGTAACGATGATGGAAAGAAAGCAAGCCTAAGAACGAGGTGGACTCATCCTTTTGTGGTGACCTTTCTATCGACCTTCCAATGTATGCAGAGTTGTGTCAGGAGATTGACATAGGACCATAGGCTACGTCATACTTGTAGCATCCACCTACTTAATTCGTTGATGAATCGCTTATAAGGGTACTAGAATATGCATTTTAAGTAATATCAAATTTTTTTAGAGTTATATTACCATGCTTTTCTTGAATCTTTATATTGATTATGCTAACATTAATTTTTATCTATGCAGGTGCCCTTTGTGGATATTTGGACAGCACGATGAGTTGAGGGTTCTCGCAAGAGATACATTAGACCCGATCTATACCACGTGAGAATAGCTCATCCAAAAAACTGTAAACTTCGTCCCAATGATTCGAAGAATTGAGTTCTCAAATGCATGAATCAAGAGAAGTTAATTACATTTAGATGCCATACGATAAACTCGTAAACAACGTATAAGACTTCAAGTACTGTCGTCTTCCCATCCTCACAATAATAGGTGTGTTTCCACCACACCATTGGTATGTTGGAGCTTGCACACTTGATGGATGGCATTGCATTGCATTTTCATCTGCATTGCATTGCATCTGCATTTTCATGCATGAGACCAAGAGCTTAACTTCTAGATGCATATCACTTGTTTTTAAACGATTGATCCACATTAAGTGTGAGGTTCCCTACACTATAGGTCTTGCGTATTTGTTTCCTTTGGGGACTGATGTGGTAAGGATTAAATTATCTCCTGAAATATTTCATTAAAAGAGGGGACTATGTTATGTATGTGCTATATGTTAGGATGGCACATCCTGGGGCTAATTCCTAGGGTGTAGGAGAGCTGTAGTGGGGCCACATCGAAAAGCTAGGGGATGCTCCCTTCATTTGTATTACGAGGTGCTAATCACTGTTATGTTTGGATATTCCTTTTTCTTGGAGTCGAGAAGGACATCACATTGGACTACGATCTAGTAATAGTATCTACAAATGCATTCTTTGGATAAATCAATTCATAATGTTTATGGCCGCGAGGCCATGGGGTTGGCTGGGTGAGTTTACAAGGCCCAGTAGAACCTTAGAGCTAGTCTCAGCCCATTTTTGGTCCCGACGATTTTTCTTGTAGCTCCAACACTTCTTCCACTACAAGATACAGGCCTCATACCGACGTTGAAAGCAACAAAAATGTTCACAAAAAAATTTACCTCCATCGTCGCT
The DNA here is from genome assembly GCF_053477565.2 of Lygodium microphyllum. Classification (NCBI taxonomy): domain Eukaryota; kingdom Viridiplantae; phylum Streptophyta; class Polypodiopsida; order Schizaeales; family Lygodiaceae; genus Lygodium; species Lygodium microphyllum. The sequence continues at coordinate 63,508,987 of NC_141138.1, forward strand.
AAACACGTCGGTATTAGTATCTCCATAGAACCATCACTATTGGCGTCCCTATTAGTATCGCTATCTGCATCGTTATTGGCATCGCAAATGCAATGCCAATAACAACGCAGATAGTGACACCAATAGCAACGGTTTGTGACGCAAATTACGACACAAATAGTGACATGTGCAATAAATTTTTGACGCTAATAATAATGGTTATAGAGTTTTTTTGTGTAGTTACATTCTACAAATGGGTTACATGTAAAGTGTACAATAGTCATCAAAATAATGAAGAAAATGTGTACTCGAATCCATAAGACTGATATAAGATCGCTTAGTGAAAGCGCTCATGGAATCATGGCAAGATACAAAGGATGATAATAACATAGTGCATAGAAAATGCCTACATAAATCATAGGACCAAAAAAGAAGAGGATGTGCACTCCACGAGGCCAAGCGCAAGCTATAGATCCTCACCATTCGAAAGCTCATCCTAACATAAAGGAGCATCGGACAGACTCTACAAAAAAAGAAACAACTACACATCAATCCACCATACACTAATGCATTTTAATTAAAAATAGTAACTATGGAAAAGAAAGATGAGTGACTTACTAGGCCGCCGCATGCATACAATCTATTGATCAATGCAGTGAGACTGTGTCTCTCTCCATATTGAGTCTCTACGCTGGTGGAATCAGAGTTTATAATGAAGTATTGGAAGAAAACAAAATACAACTCTTAGAAACACGATTGTCAGTACAAGTGATATTGCAAAAAAATAAGCGAGAAGAACTAAAGAAAAACTTAAAAATTCCTCTTGATAAGTCGTGTGACCGCCACTCCCAAGATGATGGACCACTCCTGCCTCTAGTCGTGCCCTCATTGCATAACCTTGTGAGAAGCCTCCCAGCTCTTTAGGACTACCCTACCGTAGGACGAACCCGTCAGGAGTTCCGCCAACCCGCTTTCCTTGATAGTTTTTTTTTTCTAATTAGGTCCTATCACATTTATGTGCGACATTTAAAATCAGCTTCCTTTATTAAGCCTTTTAGGGAACATGGTTCATTCACGTAATTTACAGCACATACACAAATACAAAGCAAGTAATCCTTTGACAAACAAGTTCAACCAAGTTCTTTAACTTATCCTCAAGTTAATCTTTGTCTCCTACCCATACAAAAGAAATTATATATTCCCTTCTGTCCAACAGAAGTACTCGGTCCAAATCACATGGCACCATAATTTCCATCCATTATCTAGAATAGGATCTTCCAACGCCTCAAATGTTGGCTCACGACAATCTACAACTTTGTTCCGGACTAGGCAAGGGGTGTCCAGAGCTCCACTGACCCCAAGCAATCTAGAAGTGAGACACAACTTCTGTGGTTGGCCTTTTCACCACTCGACCTTCAGCCCATGAATTGAGCAGTGTCCTCTCAAGTTGAAACGCGACGTGACCTTGGAGATGATCCACCCTTGCAAAATATCCTTCCTTGATTAATCCAATTAAGAATCAAGCACAATCAAGGCAATCAATCTAATATAGTCTTCCAAGAAAACATTCCTTTATTCTCCATGGCAACTTGTCATCTTTGACCCATGCCATGCATTTACCATCAAACACAAGCACTTGGAATAATCATCCAAATCACATCTAGCAATCAGTTTAATGCAAAAACATTTAGGACATTGTTTGATCAGTCAACAAAACCAATGGTGTCATTTTCCAAACATTGCAAGAGTAGTCGCGATAACCTTTCCATCGTGTATTTTGCTCTCCCCCTTGGGATTAAAGAGCAATTTTACTTAACACTCCCTTCCTTTGGGTAGGGCATACACTAAGGTTTCAAATGTTGTACAAGACGTAAGTTCTATTAATCACTTATATTGATTGATAACCCATCCTTCTTCCCAACAAGTACAAAAGCATCGGTCTTTCCTTCAACTTAGGATTTTCTAATCCCTAGAGCTCTCCACTTGCCTTTGAAGCTTGAGATTGTAGTTTGTACCTCGCCCAATCCCCGAGTTGGGTTGATGAAGGTAGTAGTTTCCAGACGACGAACCCCAAGGCATCTTAGTTTTAGCCCTTATGATTGTTACTTGCCCTAACTATGCGTAACATCAAGGTTCCAATCTACCAAAAATGAGCTATTAGTTCATGTTATTAGCAAAAGCTCAAGCAAAGCCTAGAGCTTTGAAAAATGAATTTCCATAGGCTAAATTGCTTATCATTCCATCCATCAAGTGTGCAAGCTCCAACATATCAACGGTGTGGTGGAAACACATCTATTATTGCAAGGATGAGAAGATGGCAATACTTGAAGCCTTATACATTGTTTATGAGTTTATCGTATGACATCTAAATGCAATTAACTTCTCCTGATTCATGCATTTGAGAACTCAATTCTTCAAATAATTGGGATGAAGTTTATATTTTTTTGGATGAGTTATTATCACGTGGTATAGATCGGGTCTAATGCATGTCATGCGGGAATCAAAGCAAGCATCTAGTAATTTGAAAATACATTACTTACGGCCCGTACCGCAGTTGGATTGGCAGTGATGCCCTCATCTGAAGCTCTGTTTCTCGCTGAGGGAATTCCATCTGCACATGACAATTTCTGCTTGGGGGAAATTCTCGATCTTTGTCTCCTTTAGACACGAATTATAGAAGACGTCCATGCCTTGTACTTGATTAGTGGGGCCAATTTGCGGAGGGGGGAGGAATTAGGCTTGCCAATGGATGATAATCTCACGAAAAATGGTATAGTTATTCGCGGGCAAAGGGTAAAAAAGATGCCCACCCTCTTCGGATGGGAAGAGAAAGAGTCTCTCTCCCTCTCTCTTTCCCTCTTCTTCTTCTTTCTCTCTCCATCTTCTTCTTCTTCTTCTTTGACTCTCTATCTTCTCACCTCTCCCTTTCTCTCCCTCTCCCTCTCTCTCTCTTCTCTCATCTCTCTTCTCTCTTCTTTCTTCTCTCTTCTCACCTCTCCCTTTCTTTCCCTCTCTCTTCCTCGGCAACAAAAGGGGGGTTTCTCTCTCTTTCACGGCAGAAAAGGGGGGGGGGGGGGGGGGGAAGAGGTGGTTTCCTTCTTTTTTTTCTTCACAATGTGGGGGGGGGGGGGGGGGGGGTTGTTTGAGGTGGCCTTGAGCCTCCATCTGGGCATCCACAGTTGGGTCACCCCTCTCAGCATGGCGATGGGGAAGGTGGTAGGCCTGTGGCTTCCATTCATCATCAACATTGCCTTATTCTCCTACTTCGTCATCATCATCCTCGTCCACATCATCCTCTTCCCCTCACGATCATCCCTCTAACGACGACACCATCTTTTCGTTCCCTCCTATTTTTTATTATTTTTTGGATGCAAAAACTATTTTTTTCCTATTTTGTTTTACTCAAAACCACATTTTTGGAGTAAATTTTACTATTTTTAATTTAAATTACTATATTTTCTATTTTTATTAGTCAAGGACTTAATGTACCTCTAAATCATCATCACATTGAATTTCATCCCGTATGAACATGATTTGATTCCTCGAAAAATTAAAAAAACTCATTTTTTCTCTTAAAACACACATTTTGGATTTTAGAAAATTAATAACTCATGATTACAAACAGAGGTTCTATATTTCATGCTTCACAGCTCTCAAATACATCACAATCAAGCCTCAACCAACTTTTCATCGCATATGAACAAGATTTGCACCATGAATTGGCAAAATGAATCCAAAATTCTTTTAAAAAGAGGCTTACCACCATTTTTTGAGTTTCGGGTCTCAAGAATTGATTTTTTAGATAGCCATCAAACCCACCATTGGTCTCCAAATAGTGCTAGTCATCACTCCTCAGTGTCGATATAATCTCATATCAATCCGATTCAAGCTCAACAAGAACCGATCTCCATCCCGATCTCCTCCCATTCTTTCCTGCATGAACAACCTATTGGAGGAGAGAGAAGGAGAGAAAGAAAGACTGAAATTACATCTCCATGCTAAGGCCACCATCTCCGAAGCTAAGACTGATGATATGAAGTCCAAAAATCAGACAAGAGGCTGATGTAATCTGATTGTAGGCTTGTTTATATGCTCCATAGCCCCACTCCTTCCTCCATCGTCATCACATCGTCTCCTTTCATGGCACCCATTTTTCATCATTTCTTGGGAAAAATACCCCCCCTTTTAGTGCTCTTCACATGAATTTTTGGGGGCCTTGGGGAGGACCCAAAGGTCACACCCCTACCCATTAAGTCATTTTCACATTCTTCCTTGGTCTTTTTGACCCTCCTTTGTCAGGGTTGAGCTATCGCGTCCATCCGGTATCTAATTCGAAGTTTGTAAATTTTTTTCTGACCATCTTAGAGTCCCGCATTGCTCGAAACTTGTTTCGCTTCATTCTTGCACCTAGAAAAATTATGAAAAATATGAGACCACTGTGATATCCATCTTTTGAAGTGATTTTAAATCCCGCCTTCCACGGTCATTTAAAATTGTCAGATCCACATGCATGGCTTCGATCGAGCTTCCATTTCTGCCTCAAATTGACAAAATTTGGCATATTTCTGGCTCCCCTTTAGGTTGCAAAATCCCGCTCTCATTGGTGACCATGGGATAGGGTGACTTAGTTCGTCAAATCCATGAAGTGGTTTGCACATTCAGAAACCATAAAGAGTATCAAGCTACTTCAAAGAAAATATAGAACAAAATACAACCAGAGCTCTCACCCTACCTTGACAAGATCAAGGCACAAAGATCCATAAGGGATAGGTAAAGCATAGTCTGACAGAGATCCAAAGCTAGTTGCTAACCAATTGCTCCAACATAAAATAGCTTTAAAAAACCATCAAAGGAGTCATCCTAAGTGGTCATTTGACCTACTTACCTAACCTAGGACAACTGGATCAAGGACTCTTACTAGGTGAGGACCCCTATAGCCTAGTCTTTTATTTTCAAATACTTTAGATTTAGTACTTTTTTCTACTTCAGTACTTAATACTTAAGTGTGTAAAAAGGAGGAGGTGAGTATACTATGACCCAAGGAGAAGAGGGCATCATCCTTAGGTCCTATCTCGACACCCAAGAACCTACCAAGCTCTTGCAAGGTGACACTAAATCTTTTTTCCTTCCACTCACTCTTATTTTCACTCCAATCATCCTTTATTGATTTTTCTATAACAAGACATGTTAGTAAGCAATCCCCACAATAGTCTTGGGCTAATAAGATTAAGCAATTCTAATAACCCCTCATGACCAAAGTTGAGAAATATGTCCTCAAGAAAGACATACTTTTCCAACAAATCCACAAAGCAATTCCATCAATGAGGAACCACTTGACAAGTCACCGCCTCAAAAAGTTGAAGTACATCTAAGGCTACATGATGATACATCCGTTGTCGAAGGGTTTAAGAAAGCAAAGTCGCAACTTCAGAAGTCCTTGTTAAATTTCAGGATAGAAGAACAATCAATCGTGACATTTACATCCTTAATCAACATCAACAGTTTCAATTTCATAAAGGCAACAAATTCAATTTTTAAATTGGTTTTTCAAAAACTGAAATCCACAAACCCGTCTAGAAACCCTTTTTGTTGTAGTGATGTAGCATATGAGCCAACCATAATGTCCTAGAGCCAAGCAAGTCCCTTTCAAAGTAAGGTTTCCCTTCTACAAAATCTGTCAAGAAACACGTACTTACATATGCATAAGGGTCTTTAGGGAGAAGCGGGTTAGGAGAAGGTGAGGAGACGTCAATGTATTCGATGATGGTGGTGGACTAAATAGGTGACAAAATTAACACTTGTTGAAACACGTTCTGAAGCTTGTCTTTGTTGCAATCATGCAAAGAAGTGAAATCTCTGTGACACATTCTTTTCAGCCGTCAACCTTTGAAGTTTTTGTCGTCTTTTGGCTCTTCTGCTTCAGCGTTAGTTTTCCTGTTTTCAGTCCTCCTTCTTCAGCCTTTATCTTCATTATGAGCTCTCCAAAGTTCTTCCTTCTACTCTGTCCCAGCAACCTTTTCCCTACTACTTCTTCTGAAGTCTATGGATGGACTTCTATTTGAGTATAAGTGTTCCCTATACGTGATTTGCCATTAGTATCTGAAGAAAGGGATACAAGCAGTCCATGCAGATCTCATTTTTCCTTATTCAATCTGTCATTTTCAGCAGTAAGATCTTGGTACTTTGATTGTGGCTCTGTTGCTGCTGCACCTGCGATTGCATCTACTGCACTTCTAGGTACAGGTAGGGTATCACCCGCATCTTGAGTCGTTTAAGCTGTGGAGTTTTCGGCCGTCGACGGTGGTGGCAGTTATGGTTCCACCCTTTTGTGCATTCACAAGTAGCATCAGGTAATTGGATCCCAGCCAGCGCCTTTGAGTATATTAGAATCGGAACAAAATCCTAAGAACCTTTCTGCTATCTGGATGACTGTATACAATCAGTTAACGTTGACATTGATGACCTTCGGAGTAGGAGGAGGGATCTTTGGAATAGTCACAATGAGAACACCATCTTAACAGGCAGCGTTGATCTTCTCGACATCCACGTTGCTTCAAAGACTAAAACTTCCTCCTTCCTCGTTCGTCGATGCTTTCTTCTACAGCTTCTGTCCCTTTGACTTGTCGTCGACTGGGCCTTCTTTGCGATTACAGTGGCCTCTCCGAATGCAGGACTCCTTTCGTGTGCTTCACCGAGCTCATCGATGCCGTGACTCACTTTTGTTGTCACCTTCTGCGTGTCGTCTTCATCAGTCGTCGCTGCTTCGATCTTCAACTTCCCATAGTTCGAAAAGGAATCGCAGAGAGAGAAACCCAGACCAAATTTGTGATCCGCCAAAGAGCTTTTTTTTCTTTTCTCTGTCAGATTCCATCCCCCCCCCAAATAGCAGGATTCTACTGCTCTCTTTTAGTCAAGCGACTGCTGCTAAATCAATCGACTTTCCTTCTTTTTCTACTCAGAAACAAATCCATCTCTTTCCGTTGAATGCGTGTCTGTTTTTCCTTCTTCCACTTTGGATATGTTTAACTCCTGCTGCTTCAGTTCAGATGGAGAAGCTCCCTGTGGCCCCCAAGTATACATTCACTATATATATCTTGTCCTTGTATGGTGTTCATCTGAAGACGCTATTCTGCTCTCTTCCCTTTCCAGCCTTTAAACTAGGTATTTCCAAATCATCTGCGTCCCAATCTTCTTCGACAGGTTCCGTGACAGGCATATCAATCCTCAGCTCAAACACTCAAACTGACTTTTTTATGACAGTGAGGATCCAGCCCAATCATTTTTAGGTACCTTTCGCACTCAATACAACCCTTTAGCCCCTTTTTTTTTTCCCTATAAACAGGACTTCCCGTATTATTTCTGCTTTTCCCTCCTTCTTCTCGTATTATCTTTGCTTTTCCCTCCTTCTTCTCTGATCACCATGTTTCCTCCTTTAAAAAAAACCCTTTCAAAAATAGTCCTCTTCATTTCTAGTGTAAGTAATGCTTCCCACCATTGTTGCATCAATTGCCACAAAAACCATCTTAAACAATCAACTTTCTTTTCTACAAGAAGATCCTTACATAAACCAAACCCTTTCCAAATTCCTTGCTGTTGACGATATTGATTACACGCTTATTGTCTATAAAACCATTGCAGTATTTGCTATTCACAGTAATAGGATTAACCATGTACAGATGACCAGGCACCATGATATTCTTTCCAATGACTCCACTGATTGGCATGTGAAACCGATGGTAATCCTGTGTGAGCATCTGCATGTAATGCTCGAAAAATTCCCCAAGAAACTTTTCTTAGTTTCCCATCCATGCTCAAAACATCTTCCTTGTCAATGAGGACACCACATGCATGAAATGTAATCTTAAATGTCTACTGATTTGAGAAAATGCCCTCCTCTTGCATCTATTTGTATAGTTGTAATATCTTCTCTCCTTGACCCTGTTCAACATAGACTGAAAGCAACCCTTCATGCTCGCCACTATACTCATATGCAGAAAATAAATGTAAACACAACAACTAAGTATGTACAAAGTATCAAATCACACACACAACTTTCGGGTGGTTTTCACACCTCGAATGCGCAGCAATACGACATCCACCCCCTCTAATCCTGCGCATCCTCCGGATGGGCCAACTACCCATGATCATTATCATCAAGATCCACAAACAGATCAATCTCTTCATTATGCATTTCTGGTAGATCAACAAGATTATCTGTCATATCATCTGTCTCTTCCATTGGAGTTTCTTCTCGTTGCTCTTCTCTTGCAAATTCTTCTAATGCATAATCCTCATCATCTCTTTTCTTGAAAATCTTGATTCTTTTTCCAGCAACAGGCACGCTAAGCACTGTCCCATCCAATTCTGTCAGCTCATATGTTGCATTATCAAAGACATGTCTGACTATGTACGGCCCAAACCATCTTTTCACCATCTTCTGAAGTGCAGTATGCTGATTTTCAAGGCTGCTATCAAAGACCAATACCCAATCTCCCTTTTCTATTGCTCTAGGCCGCAAGCGATACCTATTCCTTAGTCTAGCAACCTTCAACCTGTCAATAGCTAGCTGAATATCATTAGGTCTCCTCTCCAACTGTTGAATCCGAAGAGCTAAGAGCTCCTCTCTCGTCAAATCCTCCTGCCAAGGTAAAACTAACCAAGTCAAAGCACAAGTCTCAGTCGGCATAACCGGTTTCTTACCATCTTGTCCCCAATATACCAAATTCTTCCTCCTTGCATCCTGAAAATATTCACAATCCCTGCAATGCTGATGGTCCGTATTATCACACCAAATACATCTCCGATCTCTCCTAGGTGCAGTAGGAGCACTAGAAGAAGTAGTAGGCGCAGTCGAAGCAAACTAATCCTTCAACTTTCCCACCAACTCCGCTTTGACTCACTCCAGTGTCAAATCTGTTATGCCTTTGATTATGTCATCAAGAGAGGTAGGCACCGATGGAGCGGATGGTTTTGGAGCGGAAGGTGTAGGTATCGGTCGTGGAACAGGAGGAATAGGTGGAGTGGAAACAGTAGGCACTGGCATAGGCCAAGAAACTGGCTGAGGAGGAGAAGAAATAATAGGGATAGAAGTAGGCATAGGAGCAGATGATGGTGTAGGTGTCATGGAACCATTCTGTAGGCAAGTCTTCCATATCCTCCTCTTGGTCAAAGTCGAGACTGCATCCTGAGCATCCTGCCAATCCGTTTTAAGACCCATAGGTTTCGTGCGATCCTCAAGAAGCTCACCCAATTCTTCTTGAAGAGCAGGATCTGCAGCTTGCAAGAAAAGCTCAACTTTTTCAACATCCAATGCTCTTTGTTCAATGGCATCAAGCTGACTATACCTCTCCTCAAATTCTCGAATCAACTCCGATGCAGCCAGGCATGTAGACCCACTCTTGGAATGACCGCCGAGTAGCCATACCAAAGTCCTCAAGGAAATATTCTTCTTTCAGGGCCTTCTTAAAATCTTGCCAATGTGTATTTTGAATAAAAAGATCAGTCACTTTTGTCCTCAAAGCGGGTGTGACAAGACGAAGGAAGTACTTACTCATAAGTCCAGCTGGAACTCCGAAAAACCCCATCTTGATCTCATATGTCTTCAAATATGCTGAAACATTACGGCCGTCAAATAGCTTCTTCTCATTCTCAACTGCTTCAATCGCCTTAGTCGCGCTGTTTGCATTCTCCTGCTCCGAATAGAGTTGCATTTGCTGCGACAACTGCTGTTGATGCAATTGTTGCTGCTGCTGCATATACAATTGTGTCTGCTGATTTTGGAGCTGCATATACATGGACATATTCTGCAAAATCTGCTTTAGATCCTCTGTTGAAGTACTTGACGCAGCAGTCATTGATGGAGCTGAAGTAGACGCAGCTGGAGTTGTAGAAGAAGCTGAAATAGAGGCTGAAGTATCTCCCATCCTAAAATTTCTGCGACGCTTTCACATCGGGTTCACCAAAGATGTCGAAGGGTTTAAGAAAGCAAAGTCGCAACTTCAAAAGTCCTTGTTAAATTTCAGGATAGAAGAACAATCAATCGTGACATTTACATCCTTAATCAACATCAACAGTTTCAATTTCATAAAGGAAACAAATTCAATTTTTAAATTGGTTGTTCAAAAACTGAAGTCCACAAATGCGTCTAGAAACCCTTTTTGTTGTAGTGATGTAGCATATGAGCCAACCATAATGTCCTAGAGCCAAGCAAGTCCCTTTCAAAGTAAGGTTTCCCTTCTACAAAATCTGTCAAGAAACATGTACTTACATATGCGTAAGGGTCTTTAGGGAGAGGCGGGTTAGGAGAAGGTGAGGAGACGTCAATGTATTCGATGATGGTGGTGGACTAAATAGGTGACAAAATTAACACTTGTTGAAACACGTTCTGAAGCTTGTCTTTGTTGCAATTATGCAAAGAAGTGAAATCTCTGTGACACATTCTTTTCAGCCGTCAACCTTTGAAGTTTTTGTCGTCTTTTGGCTCTTCTGCTTCAGCGTTAGTTTTCCTGTTTTCAGTCCTCCTTCTTCAGCCTTTATCTTCATTCTGAGCTCTCCAAAGTTCTTCCTTCTACTCTGTCCCAGCAACCTTTTCCCTACTGCTTCTTCTGAAGTCTATGGATGGACTTCTATTTGAGTATAAGTGTTCCCTATACGTGATTTGCCATTAGTATCTGAAGAAAGGGATACAAGCAGTCCATGCAGATCTCATTTTTCCTTATTCAATCTGTCATTTTCAGCAGTAAGATCTTGGTACTTTGATTGTGGCTCTGTTGCTGCTGCACCTGCGATTGCATCTACTGCACTTCCAGGTACGGGTAGGGTATCACCCGCATCTTGAGTCGTTTGAGCTGTGGAGTTTTCGGCCGTCGACGGTGATGGCAGTTATGGTTCCACCCTTTTGTGCATTCACAAGTAGCATCAGGGAATTGGATCCCAGCCAGTGCCTTTGAGTATATCAGAATCGGAACAAAATCCTAAGAACCTTTCTGCTATCTGGATGACTGTATACAATCAGTTAACGTTGACATTGATGACCTTCGGAGTAGGAGGAGGGATCTTTGGAATAGTCACAGTGAGAACACCATCTTAACAGGCAGCGTTGATCTTCTCGACGTCCGCGTTGCTTCAAAGACTAAAACTTCCTCCTTCCTCGTTCGTCGATGCTTTCTTCTACAGCTTCTGTCCCTTCGACTTGTCGTCGACTGGGCCTTCTTTGCGATTACAGTGGCCTCTCCGAATGCAGGACTCCTTTCGTGTGCTTCACCGAGCTCATCGATGCCGTGACTCGCTTTTGTTGTCACCTTCTGCGTGTCGTCTTCATCAGTCGTCGCTGCTTCGATCTTCAACTTCCCATAGTCCGAAAAGGAATCGTAGAGAGAGAAACCTAGACCAGATTTGTGATCCGCCAAAGAGCTTTTCTTTTCTTTTCTCTGTCAGATTCCATCCCCCCCCAAATAGCAGGATTCTACTGCTCTCTTTTAGTCAAGCGACTGCTGCTAAATCAATCGACTTCCCTTCTTTTTCTACTCAGAAACAAATCCATCTCTTTCCGTTGAATGCGCGTTTGTTTTTCCTTCTTCCACTTTGGATATGTTTAACTCCTGCTGCTTCAATTCAGATAGAGAAGCTCCCTGTGGCCCCCAAGTATACATTCACTATATATATCTTGTCCTTGTATGGTGTTCGTCTGAAGACGCTATTCTGCTCTCTTCCATTTCCAGCCTTTAAACTAGGTATTTCCAAATCATCTGCGTCCCAATCTTCTTCGACAGGTTCCGTGACAGGCATATCAATCCTCAGCTCAAACACTCAAACTGACTTTTTTATGACAGTGAGGATCCAGCCCAATCATTTTTAGGTACCTTTCGCACTCAATACAACCCTTTAGCCCCTTTTTTTTTTCCCTATAAACAGGACTTCCCGTATTATTTCTGCTTTTCCCTCCTTCTTCTCGTATTATCTTTGCTTTTCCCTCCTTCTTCTCTGATCACCATGTTTCCTCCTTTAAAAAAAACCCTTTCAAAAATAGTCCTCTTCATTTCTAGTGTAAGTAATGCTTCCCACCATTGTTGCATCAATTGCCACAAAAACCATCTTAAACAATCAACTTTCTTTTCTACAAGAAGATCCTTACATAAACCAAACCCTTTCCAAATTCCTTGCTGTTGACGATATTGATTACACGCTTATTGTCTGTAAAACCATTGTAGTATTTGCTATTCACAGTAATAGGATTAACCATGTACAGATGACCAGGCACCATGATATTCTTTCCAGTGACTCCATTGATTGGCATGTGAAACCGATGGTAATCCTGTGTGAGCATCTGCATGTAATGCTCGAAAAATTCCCCAAGAAACTTTTCTTAGTTTCCCATCCATGCTCAAAACATCTTCTTTCTCAATGAGGACACCACATGCATGAAATGTAATCTTAAATGTCTACTAATTTGAGAAAATGCCCTCCTCTTGCATCTGTTTGTATAGTTGTAATATCTTCTCTCCTTGACCCTATTCAACATGGACTGAAAGCAACCCTTCATGCTCGCCACTATACTCATACGCAGAAAATAAATGTAAACACAACAACTAAGTATGTACAAAGTATCAAATCACACACACAACTTTCGGGTGGTTTTCACACCTCGAATGCGCAGCAATACGACATCCACCCCCTCTAATCCTGCGCATCCTCCAGATGGGCCAACTACCCATGATCATTATCATCAAGATCCACAAACAGATCAATCTCTTCATTATGCATTTCTGGTATATCAACAAGATTATCTGTCATATCATCTGTCTCTTCCATTGGAGTTTCTTCTCGTTGCTCTTCTCTTGCAAATTCTTCTAATGCATAATCCTCATCATCTCTTTTCTTGAAAATCTTGATTCTTTTTCCAGCAATAGGCACTCTAAGCACTGTCCCATCCAATTCTGTCAGCTCATATGTTGCATTATCAAAGACATGTCTGACTATGTACGGCCCAAACCATCTTTTCACCATCTTCTGAAGTGCAGTATGCTGATTTTCAAGGCTGCTATCAAAGACCAATACCCAATCTCCCTTTTCTATTGCTCTAGGCCGCAAGCGATACCTATTCCTTAGTCTAGCAACCTTCAACCTGTCAATAGCTAGCTGAATATCATCAGGTCTCCTCTCCAACTGTTGAATCCAAAGAGCTAAGAGCTCCTCTCTCGTCAAATCCTCCTGCCAAGGTAAAACTAACCAAGTCAAAGCACAAGTCTCAGTCGGCATAACTGATTTCTGACCATATATTTGCCTAAGCTGTTGGAGCTTTTGAACGAGAAGATCAGGATGCAGATTTTGGAGCCTTCTTCAGCTCCATATTCAAATTGGTAGTATATTGTGCTGAGAAATATGCAATCACACCCATGTGATAGCCTCTTTGTATGGAGCAATAGGGAAAGACACAAGCAGTTTGCTAGAAAGAATGACTAAAATACAGGATGCCTGAATCCCATAAGCACATCGGAGAAAAAGGAAACCATCATGAGCCTATAAAGTGATGTACCTTCTTATCATTCAATGATGGAATACAATTCTACTTTGTCCTTTCAGTCATAGTCAGTGTCATACTCAAGATTATGTTTATGATTCCAAGCTTCCATCTTGGAACCTAATTCACTTGAGTAACAATTGGTCTCTTTAATCTATGTCATCATCATGAACATTCTCTTTGTGCTCCATCTGCCACCATAGCCATGCTCTAGATCCGATATTCTAACGTGGTATCAGAGCTCAATTGAGCATGGCTCAGCTCATCTCACTTCTCTCCTCTCAACTCCTCTCCATCTTTGCTCAGCTCAGTTTGAGTGTTGGACACCATCTCCATCTCCAACTTCATTTGCTTTTCTATCTTCAATGAAGCTTCCATGACAGCCATAGCTAGCAGCACCCTGTCAGCTTGAGACTTTCATATCTCTCTCCACAGGTCAAACCTCTCTAAACCTCCTTCTAGAGAAGTGTTTCTCTACTTCCAAATCTCCTCCCTTGCACCTCAATCATTGACATTGGGCAACTATAGCTTCAGCGTTGCCTCTTTTCAGAGTCGATGCCATAACTGTGTCTGTGGACAACATCACCTACCTGACTTGGAGGAGTTGGATCTTCACATACAGGAAATATCTCTCTAAGCTCCCTTCTAGAAAGGCATTCCCTGACTCTAGTTTCTTCTATGTATCACAAAATAGTAGGACATTATCCACTCTCTAGTGGTGCAAGAATACCATTTTCCCTAATCGCACTGTCAGAAATGTGCCTGTTTTGGTTGTACTGTCGATTCCCCTTCTGTGCACCACGATGTTGAAAACAATCATAGGGAAAAGAAAGCCCATAAAGTAGGCTTACTTCTCACAAAAGGTCTCCTAGAAATACCTCTTGTATGAGCTACACCACAACTAAATACGCAATCGCCTGTCAAACCCTAGAAGTAGGAAACCATAGCCAAAACTCAAAAGCTTAATCTTTACATCATTTTCTCTCTCCTGCCACTCAAACAAAGCTTCTACCACTCAAATATGAGCAAACACTTTCCCATCAAGTCATTAAGGAGGGAAATTTTAGAAGACTTGGAAGATTTTGAGACGGCATCAACACCAAGTTCTTCATTGCTTCTACAAGTCTCAAGCTCATTTTCCACTACATTCCCTTAGCTCAATCCTTGTATTTCCACTCAAAGATCTACTGCAATACTCAAGACTCTAACAAAGCATCAATTCAAATCAGTAAGAAGAAGATTAAATTTGAAGGATTCAACATCAAGAATCATCATCTTCAACTCTAGTATCTCTTGATACTACAAATTGTGTCTTCACACGTGTTTTTTGACACAAATTCTTTCAACTCTTTTGCTGCAAAATCAGAGATTTGAGGTTGATTCTCAGATATGAGGATGACAAACAAAAATATCTCTATGTGGAGACACTTGATGAAGAGTAACAAAACTTGTGTTTCTTATTTACAATACATAGAAGATTTTTGTGACCCACTTGCAGGAGGACATGAAGCTACCTACACCAAAAAGCAATCAATGTATTCATTTGAAGAACTTGAATACATGCCTACTACCTTGAAGAAAGTGCAAGAGTTTGAAATCATTTTCGCTTCCTCAAAGATTATACCTTTGCTTGAGAGGGACATGGACATAAAGACTAATGAAAGCAAAGTCAATAAAGAAAAATACCAGAAAGAACATAATGAAGAAGAAGACCAGACATACCAGAAAGAGAAAGACCAAGAAAAACAAGACCATGAAGACAAAAAAAACATCAAAGAAATCAAAGTGGAATATATCAAAGAAGAAGACAAAGAAAATAATATCTATTATGCCTACCATGACATATCTGATGAAGAAAACCACAAGGGAATGTTGGTCCTTGTCTCCATTTTCCATTAGAACTTTTTATTGTATGTCCTTGCCATTAATGCTCTTGACATATGCCTTGTAAAAATCCTCATGTAGCCTATTCATAAACAACCTCTACACACTTAGTGAGGCCTTGTAACAGCCCCTAGATGTTAGCCATGTTTTTTTGGTACCCACACTTAGCCTTTTCTGTAGTGACAGCCTCTTGTGTTTACCATGGTTGTGGCATACCCACACTTAGCAAGGTTCTACTCATGATAGCCTTTGTACACTTAGTGCCCTTTTCACAGTTATGATTGAGGAGGGGTGTTGAGAAATATGCAATCACACCTATGTGACAGCCTCTTTGTATGGAGCAATATGCAAGCAGTTTGCCAGAAAGGATGCCTGAAATATAGGATACCTGAATCCCATAAGCATAGTGGAGAAAAAGGGAACCATCATGAGCCTATAAAGTGATGTACCTTCTTATCATTCAATGATGGAATACAATTGTACTTTGTCCTTTCAGTCATAGTTAGTGTCATACTCAAGATTGTGTTTATGAGTCCAAGCTTCCATCTTGGAACCTAATTCACTTGAGTAACCATTGGTCTCTTCAATCTATGTCAGCATGAACATTCTCTTTGTGTACCATCTGTCATAGCCATGCTCTAAATCTGACATTCTAACATACTATTCCAAAGAAAAATGGTTCTTTGAGGTTTATACAGGATTTACAACCATTTAATAAGGTCACCATAAGGAATGTTGGATCATGCCCATAGTGGATGAATTTGCAAAAGCATTTGCAAGCAAGGCAATTTACTCTATGGGAGATTTATATTCGGGATATGCTAAGTTCTAGCTTGCATTAGAAAGTCGGGATATCACTACCATGAAGACATCGCTTGGATTAGTTAGGATGTGTACGCTTCCACAGGGAGCAACCAATTCAATGGTATATATGATAAATGTTATGCATAAAGTTTTGAGGGAATATATCCCTCAATTAACCTTACCCTTTCTTGATGATGCACTGATAAAAGGGTGTGATATCCATGAGAAGAATAAAGAATTGAATGAGCAAGGATGTAGAAGATTTGTGGCTGATCATATTGTTGATTGTGATAGGATTTTGAGCCGTCTTGAGGGAGTATATTTGACTCTATCAAGAGAAAAGTCAGTTTTTGGAATAGAGGAAGTATTGGTTGTTGTGCACATTGAGAAAAGGGAAAAAGTTTTGGTGGGGTTTTAGAAGATAAAGAGCTTATTGATTTCAGCTCCAACACTAAAGAGAGTAAATTATGAGAATGGGTAGCCTATCATTCTCACCATGGATACAAGTCCAATTGGCATTGGGTAGGCATTGGGTCAAGATGATGCTGATGGGAATAGGTATGCCATTTGGTTTGGAGCAAAGGTCCTCAATGAATGGCAACAATGGTATTCTCAAGTCAAAAGAGAGAATTGGGGTGTAGTGACAACCCTTAAGTGTGATAGGGAATATTTTATGGGAGCTCATGTAGTGGTAGAGACTAATTGTCTACCTCTATTGGGTATGATAATGAATTTCTCAACTCTCGTTATTGCTATGTTATGGTGGATTGCATATATAAAGTCCCTTAACCCTGATTTTTAGCATATTTGTAGGTAGAGAAAACCCTGTGGCTGACATGCTTTCACATGCAAGGTTTGAAGATGAAGAGGAGTTGATGGAAGATGAAGAGAACGACATGATAGGTGTTGAAAATGACTTTATGAAGTAGGGAATGAGTATACAATTGTTGTTACTTCAGATAGAGATCTGAAATCAGCAAGTATAGCTATCATAAATGCAAGTACAACTGTCATTAATGCAGGTACAACTATCATAAAAGCAAATACAATAGGTACAACTATTGAAATAGGGATTTCAGTAGTAAGAAAGGAGCTTTCAACCATGAAGAAGAGATGGAAAATAGAGAAAAAGCATCAATAGTATTATGATTCAATGAGAACACAATTTTTTGAAGAATTGTATGAGAACGATTGGCTAAAAATAGGCCAATATCTCAGTGTCATGACAAAGAAGGTTGAGTGGTTTGAAACTGAATTCAAAAGTATTAAAAGAAAATCTTATGGTTTTGAGAGGAACTCCGGTACGTGTATTGGGAAATAGGGCTTCTTAACAACAAGTGATGCAGGAGTTTCATGAAAGCTTATGAGTTGGACATAGAGGAGTTTGGAGCATATTTTCCAAGATCAAAGAGAAGTATTGGTGGCAAAACATTTATAAAGATGTGGAGCATTATGTGGAATCATGTAGTGTCTATTAGATGTATTCCATGGTAAATCATAAGGATGGCTTGCAACCGACTTATCCATTGTCTATGCATTACAAATGGGTAGTTGATTTGGTTAGTATACCTACAGGTTTATGGAATATGAGATATCTTGTGCTTGCACGAGAAGACTTGACAAATCAAGTGTAAGGTCGAGCTCTTAGTACAAAGACTACTCAAGGAGTTTATAGGTTCTTATTGGAAGAAGTCTTTTGTTACAGGTATATGGTTGTGTCGGTAAAGTGGTTGTGCTGGTAGAGGAGAATTGGATGTTGATGAGGCTCGTGACTTCTTTTCACGATTGGGTATCAAGTTGGCTTTAACTTTAGCTTATAATCATGAAGAAAATGGAAAAATTGAAAGGGGTCATCAGCCTATCATTAAGGCATTAGCAAAGTCATGCAAGGACAGGATGAAAGAGTGGCCAAGAATGTTACCCTTTGCTTTGTGGGCTGATAGAACCACTCATAGTGTAGCTAAAGGGTATATGCTTGTTGAATTAATGTATGGACAGTAGCCAATCATGCCTATTGAGGAGACTATTACTGCTTGGAGTATGTTACCATGGGCAAAAGATTTGAATAGAGAAGAGTTTTTGATTAACAAAGCTGCTTTTATATGTCATAACTTAATGTGATAGGTAATTAGAAAACTAAAGAAAACCATTTGTGGGAAGTAGGTGGGCGAGATCCTTGACGGATCTGTCCTACGGATGGGTGGTCTCGATAAGCTGGGAGCTCAAGAGATTGAACAAAATGTCAGTTATGAAAATTTAGGTAGATCTGAGCATTGAATTACCTAGGGTTAGGTCTTAAAACCTTGATAAAAAATTATCTTAAGGGAAAGGTGCAGCGGTCGTGCCAGAGCTTTGATTTTAGGGTCCCTTGAATCCTAACCAATTTACTCGAAAAATTTGTTTCACTCCATGAACCAAGGGTAACTACGATTGCTCCAATCGAACGAGAAGCCCTTCTGGAACACCTCTAATGGAGCTAGCTGATGTATTGAGACCTCAGTTGTCAAATTAGGATGTAATAAAGCAACTTTTCATGCTACCTTAGTTAGGTAATTAGCCTATTTTAAATTAGAGTATAAAAGGCAAGAGGGTGCCAATGTAAAGCATCTTTTAATCATTTTCACATCTCCACTTCTTGGAGCTTGAAGGTAATTCCTTCCCCACTATTGTAAGGGGTGAGTTCCTTGTAGTAACTGTCATCAATTGATTCTCAAGCTACCATGGCTTCAACATCTCTTGTAAATTCTTGGTTGTAAGACATCTTGAATTAAGAAGTGGCAAGCTATGGTTCTCGGCATTTCTTGTTGTTTAGCATTTCTTGTTAGTCTTTGTGTAACTTCCATTGAAGAGGAAACCTTCATTTCATTCGTATCAAAGCATGGACTTTGATCCATGGGAAGAGTCACTTTCATGGAGAGTTTAGTCAAAGGGATAGGTAGATGTAACTAGAGTACCAAGATTTGGTCACAGGGTTTGGTACAACTCAACCGTGACTACTCAGGGTTCTCTACAACAAGTCAAGATTAATTTTGGAGGTTTCTTGAAGGAGATCTTGAGGAAGATGGAGGTTCTTAGCCAAAATAGTAGGTCGTGATCAAATCGAGGCCCATTTTGAAGGTTCTTGACCCTAATTGGAGTCTAAACAAGGATCACATGAGTTAAACCTTGGTTACTTTTTGGAGCAAACTTCCCTTTCCTCTTTCTCTCAAGCTTTCCTCAACCTTTCATGGTGGATCTTGGTTTTTCCTTTCTTCTAGGCCTCTCAATGGTTCAAGTAACTTCCATAGTTGAAATCTTTGTGGTATAAACTCTCCATAGAGTAGCTTTAAGCTTGCCTTGACTACTTCGCATTTTGAAGTAGGGGAGTATGTGTTTACACTGTTTGTGCTGAAAACACACTCCCTTATGAAGACAAAAAAAAAAGAGGCCATATAAGCCTTGGCTATGGATTAAGTAAGCTTCTGAACGGACTCTTCAAGCTTCAGAGCAAGCACACAGGGATACTTCTCACTCTCATGATCATTCTTGATCTCCCAAACCCAGACTATGGCAGACTTTATGATAATAGTGAAATTTCTTTAAATTTCTTAAAGAGATCAAAAGGCTTTTACTCTATCAAGCTTCCTAGAGCTTCCTCAATACTCAAGGGACTGACATTGAACCATTCTTGGACTCGAAGCTTCAAGGATAGTTAACTATGGATACAAAATAGAGTAGCAAGCTTTATGCATCAAATTATTGGATTATTTTCTTCCATTTCATGGGATTTTTGCTCTAAATCACTCCAACGACCTCTCTTCTACTTCGAGTATTCAAGATCTTGAAGAATCCAAGAAATGCATTCAAGATTGAAGGCCAATCTTCTCTTGAACTACAAGTATGACAGAGATTGAAGAATTTCTTTGAAATTTGCATCAAAGAGGATTCAAATTCAAGGTATTTTCATCTATACTACTCATTGGAGCTAAATCCTTGATCTAGAAATCATTATTGGATCATATTTAGAGCTAATGTGTGGGATTATGGAGTCTATTCTTCTCTTGATCATTCGTTGGATTCAAGAAGACGGTCTATCAACCTTTATTGTCAGAAGTTTGACTCAAGAAACATTTTCTTTTTCAATCATTGAAAGAGGTACTTCTATTACTCTTCTTTAATCTCTCCAATTCCTCATCCAATTGTTGTTGCATTTTCTATTGTTGCTAAAGGAGAGGTTAAGTAGAGTACTCTTGCATTGAGCTTCAATCTCAACATTGATTGAATGAACCATAATACTCAAGTATTGAGGTATTGAATCTTGAATCCAAAGCATGAATTGATTGATGAATTAGACCATTGAGATCAGCCCATTAAAATTGAGATTTATCATTACTCTTTGCATTGTTTGATTGATCAGTCCCCTAGCATTAACCATACAATTTCCTTTCAATTTTGCTAATGGATTTCTTAACTTTTAACTTTTGGGTCTTTTGCTGATTCAATCTATTGAGATTACCCAATAAATTTGTAAAACGTGAGCATAGTAAATCAGTGAGTCATTGATTACTATAGATAAACCTTTCTCATCCCCATTTACATGAATTTTATCTTCCAATTCCTTCATATCATGGAAATATCAAAATCTTAATTCAGCCATTTCTAGAACACTAGCTCTGCCATGTATGTTTTTAGAACCCTCCCTTGCTATTTATGACTCCGTAGGGATGCACAACCTGGCCTGGAAGGAACTTTGCACACCTTTCAAAGTTTCAGAGCCCATTTAGGTCCTTGTCCACTGTTTTATCCCTCACCACAGGTGGTGGACCACGGAAGACCACTTGGGAAAGGGTGGACAAAGACTTGAAGACTTTTGGTACCAAACATAGCAAAATAGGATAGTAGGTCCTTGTCCACTGTTTTATCCCTCACCATAGGTGGTGGACCATGGAAGACCACTTGGGAACGAGTGGACAAAGGCTTGAAGACTTTTGGTACCAAATAGAGCAAAATAGGATAGTAGGTGATAGTTTTGAACAGAAATACATGTCTACATGTACTTTAAAGGTGATTACAGGTTGGTGCATTAGGGGAGTTTTGAGGTCTCGAAAATGCCTTTTAGGATGTGGAGAGAGAGTGCTCTAGATCAATAAGAGCAAAGCCTCCGTAACGGAACTTCTAATTAAAAAATTTAAAAAATCATTTTACAAAAATATATAAATATGATAATATTACGAATTTGTATTTTTATTATGTATTTTTAGTCTCTTATATTCGTGATTATGACATATTTTGCATTAATGGCATAGAGTCTCAGCTACTTTTATTTAATGATGTTTCTAGATTAATGATAATGATTGATGTAATCGAAATTCAAATTGGTGAAAAGCATGGCGCTCAATTTTTTCCCTCGTTTCTTTTATTCCTCTATTGTTTTTCCCTCCGTTATGATAGCCTAGTCCTCTCTCTCTCTCTCTCTCTCTCTCTCTCTCTCTCTCTCTCTCTCTCTCTCTCTCTCTCTCTCTCTCTCTCTCTCTCTCTCTCTCTGTGCATGTATCTCTCTCTTCTACCATGGATACAGAAATTCGACCTTCAACAAGGCGTCCAAGCTCCCAAATCGCATCCATATCAGTGTTTAACTCATTCCAAACTGATGGAAGATGGATTCCTACTATCATTAGCAAAGGTAGTTGGATCACCATGCAACAAGCAAAACGTGGAAAAAGGCAAAGACATGAGAGCTCGTTTATCTCTGCTTGGAAGGGCAGAATCCGAGATTTTAAGCTTGGAGCAAATAAGAATAGTATCAAAGAGGTACTAGTGCAACATGTGTTCATGCATAGAGAGCTGTGTTTGAAACCTGGATCTTCAAAGCTTCCAATGCATAGACCAAATTGTAAGAATTTGATTCTTAAAGTTTTTCCTTTCTTAAACATGGTTTAGGTTTTTCCATTATAATATTTGTTTGTCTTGTAGATGTCTATCCCTCTAATCTTGAGGAATGGCAACCAGTGGAATCTATTATTGATGTTATTGATGTTATACATGGTTCAGTTGGAGAAGAAATGTATAGAGGTAGAAAGAAGACAGAGCTTGCAGAGAATGGAATATTCTTTTATGACCATTCTTATGTTATTCCTATGCGGTGTTGCCAATGGGGATCAATAAAACTCCTTCCTTTGCCAGATTTTTCAAGCTTTGAGTGGCCTTTGCCAAGTCCAGCTACTAGTGAGGGCTATAGATGTAAGATATTTTCTGAGATCCAGAAAGCACTAAAATCTAATATCTCAAGTAGGCTAAGCAAAGTTACTTTATTTATGCCTATTAATATATTTATTGATTTCTTCTCTAATATGGAGATAAGAATAACAAAAACCATGCTTTCAGTGAAGAGACTAACATATGATCATATCATACAATTTGTTGATGAAGGATGGGATACAAGGACAGAAGGAAAAATTATATGTAAGATAGATCAAGACTCTATAGCTTGTAAATATATGATTGCTACTCAAAATTTTATCCTTAGCTTTTACTATAGTCGATGGCATTTTGTTGGTAGTAGTCTAGTTGCTTTAGACCAGAATCTTAATGATTTCAGCAAGGATCCTATTGTGGATCTTGATATTTGGTTCAACGAGGATATTATTGCAATCTTAAAGATCAGAAAATCATATACGCTACATCAAGTGAGGATGGATTTACAAAATGAAGACATTGAACTACCATGCTCCTTTGTATTCCAACTTGACAAGAAACGAGTAAGTTTTCACATCATATTATATCTACTTAGATGTATATTAAGATCTCACTTTCTAACTAACAAACATTTGTAATTTATTTTTTGCAGATATCAAAAAGGAGAGAAAATAAAATACACTGCAATGACATTCAAGAAAAGATATCTTTACTATCAATATAAAATACATGTACAAATTTTGTAGCAGATGTCTATCTGCCATCTCTATGAGATATACAAGGGCTGAAGGGCAAATTTCTATATATGAAGGCCTACAAGGCGATATGGCAAAGCTATTTCTTTTTTGGAGAACTATCCTTTCTAGGAGTCCTTTTGCCTTTCTTTGATGTCTTGGGTATAGAAGGTGTTGAAGCTGTGGATTTGCCTTCCGTGGTTATAGGCACCGCATCTCCTTCATGGTGCAAATCCCCGCCAATCTCTATTGTTGGTTGTATACAATTGACCATCATATACTTCAAGAGCTTTGCTCTGATGTACCAAATATGCTCAGATGTATAGCAATCCTTCGAAAACTGTCACACATTTATAGAAAAAAGAGTTTTAGTTCATTATTGTTCTTACAATAGACTATATTTTTATCATCAATGGACTATTTGCAATTAATATCTATCTTAAAGTTTAGCATCTTTCATATTACCTTTACATGTTTATCATCATTAAGATAAACAAAGTTAACCATTCTTCTAGCATTTGCAATCACCCTCCAGCCACAAGAATGGCTATCATCCTGATGGGGACACTGCAACCACCAACACAAAGTAAAACTATAAAGAGGACGAATGGTAGTTCATAGAACAAACTCATGTTTCAATTATTTTAATGAATAACTTACTGCAACTTGTCTATATTGCATTGTTGCAAGCAAATCAGATGGCATAGGGGGTCTTTTCTCTAGCTCTTCAATTAATCTTTTGGCACCTCTGTATATAAAATATGTTGAAATTTAGAGTACTTACAAAAAAAAGAATTGAAATATCAAGGAGCCCTTGGATAATATAACTTACAATTTAGCATTTCCATGGCTTCCTTTCATAGAGTTGATTAAAAAGCATTGCTTATCCACAAGGTCTATTGCAATCAAGCTCCAATGAGAACTAAAAGCAATCATATCTCAACAAATTAGTAGGATAAAATCTCAAAAACTCTAATAGAATATTGAATCACTTACTTTTCATTATATGGAATTATAAGCAGCTCCAAAGTATCGAAGTCAATCAAATTGAGCCAGTGCTCAATAAAACTTGCATCAAGCTCATTCCTCATAAAGAATGAGATAGATGGATCAAAAACCTCAATTTTTTGTTGTATGTCCAAAGGAAACTCATGCATTATACACCTAGAAAAGGCATAGAAATAGTGAGTATAAACAAGAAAAATCTTATTGCTAAAAAAATATCAAAAAGTATAAGTAATTATGGATGGACATACCTTAGGCCAGCAAGAATAAGACTGTCATTTACTTCTCTTCTTTTATCCTTAAGAATCTGAACACATGCAGCATCAAAGGAGATAACCTCAGTTCTTTTGCCTAAGTCACCAGGTAAGAAACAAAACACACTGAATCCTTTTGGATTAGTTGCTTCAAGAAGGGTGGCTAGCTCATTTTCAAAGGACTCTAGTTGCTCTATTTCCCTTTCTTCAACCCTTTGCCTCCTATACTCTCTCCATTTATCTGCTTGTTCCTCTTTAGCCTTCTCCTCTTTTTCATGTTGCCTTGTATCCTTCTCATGGGTGACATCCTCAACCCTGACACCAGAATCATCTTTCTTTATTCTAGCTAGGGGCACATTAAGGATATTAAATGTCTTCATATCAGTGAGGGGAATTGGCTCAAGGACCTTTGAAAATCTATATCTTAGCCTCCTAAGAATTACCATGTCCTTGTCCATGAGTGTGAGCCTATGAGCATGAGCAGCACAAATGTAGGCATCTTGGAAAAACTCAATTAGAAAATCCTCTGTGGCTTCTTGTATACAATTAAGAGCTGTTCTTGTCCATCTGAAACTATCCAAACTATATCTGTCACAAATTTCCCTGACAAGCCTCTGAAAAGACAACTTTGGAATTGCATTGTCAAGAGCATTTACTGCCTTCCTAATCTCCCTTAGACACCTGACATTTTGAGAAAACCTTCTCCTTGGCTTTGACTTTCTGGAGAGCTTCTGAGGCTTTGAAGACTGATGAATCTTTGATGCTAAATCCCTAGGATCAATCTTCTCTTTTCTTGCTGTTGCCTTAGTCCTAGCCATCTACCAAAAAAACATATGTTACTTCTTCTCCAGCATGTAAAGCAAAACGCGAGTCCCAGACAAGAGTTATCTATGCTGCATGGCGTTTTCTCGTATCAGCTGAATTTTTCTCGAGCTGTCTAGTGAAACGCGAGTGTCAAGCAAGGCGCCTCCTTGCAGCTGCTTCTTTTCGCGTTTCACCGGACTTATTGTCCATTGTGTCCAGTGAAACGCGAATTTAAGCCAGGAAACCTGCTTGAAGTACCTTATTTTTGCGTTTCACCGGACAGCTCATGAATAGCATAAAAATTGACAAAACCAAGAAAAAAGAGCTTTGATCCAAGGAAAGCTTTTAAGATTACTTAAAATATCCATAGAATTAGGGAGGAAAGAAACAGGCACCGAGAGCATGGAATGCTCAGATAAGTAATTATTTACAGCAGCATGGATTTCAGATAGCTCATGCAGATCACAGTAAGATTTTCTTAAATATCCACAATATTAAGGAATGCTTTCACTGTGGAAAAAATTCTTTTGTAGTGGTCATGAGCTAATAATAACATAAAGGATTAAGGAAAAATATCAAAACAATGCATTGAATGGAGCTTGTTATTGAAAAGCAAGATGCAGAAACCATACCTTCTTCTTAGCTTATTCTTCACAATCTCAGCGTAAAGATGACAATATGCTTGAAGGTTTGCTTTGTTGGGGAAGCAGTGAAATGCTTGGAGATTGGAAGGAAATGCGTGGAGACTGGAAGGAACACCAAAAACAAAGATGGAGTAGCGATGAAATGCGATGAAAGCTGAAGGCGGTGAATTTGCATGGACTCAACGTTCTTCGCAAAGTGTTAATAACACACGTGTGACATACTCTCGCTTATCGGAATTTTTTATTTACTTGGAAAAGGGTTATTTAACACACATAAAACGTATTTTTGGAAAAAGAGAATGCGCACGTCTTCTGAGGAGTTTATTACGTTGTGTTAAGTCACACACGTGTACACGTATTTTTCCATTATTACACAAACTTTTTCGTTGGAACTATCACCACATGCTTAACGGTCGATATAAAAGCATTTCAAACCCATTTCTCTGACATTGTCTTCTTCTCTGCCAAAATTTCGTCTCGACTTCCCTTCAAGGTCCTTGCATCCTGTGTGGAGAGCAGTTCAACAATCTTTGATAGGTAACAATTTTTTTTTATTACAAGCATTTTAACAAAATAAATTTGATTAATATAGAAAGAATGTTTTATAACACTTAAACAATTAAAGATGTTATGTGCTTTCTATCTTTCAAATGCAACATATCTTTTCCAAAAATGATTATATCATCAATTTGTGTGTTTCCATAGAATTTATTTATTGTTCATGTTTCTTTTCTTCATTTGCAATTTTTGACAAGTAAAACGCAAGACAATGTCTCTGTTGATGATATTTTGCTTAGTATCGCGTTTCACCGGCCACATTTTAGAATAATTTTTGTCTTCAAGCTAGTGTCCGATGAAACGTGATTCCTTCACAGGCATTTGCCTTACACACTTGAATTTTCGCGTTTCACCGGTCAACTAAAAAAATTCTCCTGTTTTGATTTTTTTGTCTTGGAAAATCAATGTTGGGACCTCTTTCCATGATATCATCTTGTTTTATTGGATATTGGTTCTTTTCTGCTTTTTTTTTTCAGGGATAAATATTTTTCTGGTCAAAATGACAAAGAGGAAGCTATCTCTGGAAGGAATGGATGAGGAGGAGATAATTGAGACATCTGATAATAGGCTCTTTGATTTTTTACACATCACTGGAAATTCTTCCAAGTTTTGCTATATCACGGAAATTTTCAATATTCCTTTTGATTTGAAGGAGTTATTAGAGGATCTTGATGATAAACTTAAGGAGTACAGATGTTTTTATGATAGACATGTGCAAGGTTTGGAAGTCAATGGATTTGTTCATTATAGTGATGTCATGGGAGCCACCAATACATCCAGGTCAACTTTGCTCGGCAGGTTCAACCTCATTGATGAGGAATTCAGAAAGAAAGAAACATGTTGCCCTTTCCACAGGTACCAACACCAATGCCTTCTAATCCACAAGGACGTTGGATTTATTGTGTATCTTCAGTACATGGAAAATTCTTCTCCAGATATAGACCAACAGAGAAAGCTAGAGGATATTGCAAGTATGGATAAGGAGGTCGAAGAGAAGGAGGAGATGTTCCAAGAAGATGTTGAGAATCAACTTGTCCAAGGTTTTGATGTAGGTTTATTCAAGAGTGACAATATCACAATGGTGGAAGAAAAGGAGATTGAGCCAAGTGCACAGGTTGATGAAGAAGGTCCTCTTGCCTGTGTTCCAACATTTCCCACTTATCTTATCAACAAGAAGAGATATGTGTTGCTAAATGATATTCAACATCTTTTTGATCTTAGAGAAGATTATTGCTTAGCAATTCTTGCAGGTTGGGGCAAAAATGACATGAATTTTATAGGTTATGAACAAGAACCACTAGCAAGTCTTGATGTTGAGGGAGAGAATTTCCAAGATAGCTCTATAGCCTTACATACATGTATTAATCAGATCATAGAATACGAAAAGGGGGGGCTACCTACAGAAGAAGAGTTCTTGCAGGTCCAGAAGAAACTTCATATTGATGATGTAGGGTATGAAGAGAGATTGAAGTCTCCATCAGATGAGAAGCCCAACAGTTCAATAAATCTTTATGATGATAGTCTTCTTGAAGAAGATGAACACCCTAAGGTATGAAATATAATTCGAAGTTACCCATTGAGTTTATGTTAGACTTTATTATGCATTATAGATAAATATCTTATATCTTGTACTGGTGTGGTTTGTTCTATAGATTGAGATTGAAGATCTAGACAACTTTCTTGGAAGGGCCAAGGGCTCTAGGCCAATGAAGCTTGGAAAAAATCAAAGCCTTGGCCATTATATTGGAAACTTAAACAATCAAACAATTGTAATATATCATAGTAGATTGTCAAGCTCTCCAAGTCTACCAATGATGGCTTTGAGAGCCATCTCAAAGGTTATTGGATCTCAAGTTTTCAGCAGAG
Organism: Lygodium microphyllum; assembly: GCF_053477565.2. Lineage (NCBI taxonomy): Eukaryota > Viridiplantae > Streptophyta > Polypodiopsida > Schizaeales > Lygodiaceae > Lygodium > Lygodium microphyllum. The sequence continues at coordinate 63,537,212 of NC_141138.1, forward strand.
GTTTGGACAAGATCATTTTGGTGGAGAAGGAAGAAGCCATAAGAGTTTTTGGCTTTATGCCTGGATACAGTGGATCTAGAGCTGGATATTTTGGAGTTCTTAGCTCCTATTTGCTCTCTTATGTAGGAGATAGTAAGAATTTGAAGCTTCTTCCAGGCTATCGGAAATAAGAGTTTTTGAAATACAGAGGTCTTATTGAGTGGGATGAAACAAAAGATTCCTCTAGAGGCCCTGTCGAGCTACCTGAAACCAAGGACTCCACTGAAGGCCCTGTCGAGGTGCCTGAAACTAAGGACTCTTCTACAACACAATCAGACTAGAAGATGCCAAAGATTAAGGGTTTCTTGAAACCCATATTTTCCCAACTCTTTGTTTGGTTTGTAACCATTCTGTAAATCTTTGCTTTGTGCAAGAATTTAAATATCTATCTTTTCTTCTTTGGGTAACAATTTGTATAGTCCTTGCTAAAGATGATGTATTGCTTGATGTGGTTGTATCTTTAAGCTTGAATTTATGCCAAATTTGTCGATAGAACCATTGAAAGACCTCTAATAAACTGTTGGCTTTGTGTCTTCCACCTCCATGTCTTGTATGTCTGAAATATTTTGTTCTTGCTTGATAATGTGATTTTTCCATACCTTGGGTTGACCAGATAGATAGAGATCCATATTGTTTAATAAAGTATGGAGCATGGTTGTATAGAATATGCTGCATAGTCAACAAATAAGGAAAGTTATTAAAAAACATTATATGAGTTTGACAATGAAGAAACAAACATATACAAACTTCTTACCATATAGTGAGTAAAGTGTTGATCACCCCAAGCTTCTGTCATCGCCTTTTTGAAAAGGTTCAATTGGTTTTTAAAGTCTTTGAGATCATCGTCATTCCATTCAGTCTTATCACAATAAAAAAACACTTTGTCTAGTGTTTCCCAAACTTTAGCTTTTCTATTTCGAGCTTGTCCATTATCAGTGTGATCCTTAACTGCATTATGTAGGGATTTCCACTGATTAAATTTAATAGTTGAGCCACCATTTCTCGAGTTTATCTTGCCAAGTCTCCCATGAAAGGCTAGAAACCTTCTAGCCTTCACTCCACCAATAGATGGTTTTTTTGGGACACAATTACCATCCTTAGACTTTTGAAGATCTGGTTCAATAACAACATTGCCACCATGCAAACCAATTGCAGAGAGAACTTTTTCAACCTTTGTTATAGCATCTGTTCTAGTTGATAATGGCTTCAACTTCCATGCAAATCCTATATAGAGATGAACAAGCTTTTCGATTATCCTGCAAAGTGCATGAAGTGTACAAATATGGGCATTCGCTAAAGGAATGTCCAAGACTGGTTTAAACTGTGGATCCTTATTGTGCCTAGAGGGAGCTCTATTCCAATTGCTTGAGTTTAACTCTACAGCTGGTGACATACAGTATAAGCAAGGAGATCTCGAGTTAGCTCCCTTTGATACATTATACATACATTTGAGTGTCTTTAGGTCACCAGCTATGTGCCACTCAATCCTGTAGTTCCCTAATCCTTCAACAAATAGCTCTTCTCCTGCTTGTTGCCTTTGAATAACATTAGGTATTGATGTTTGATGAAAAACCCAATATAGTATATCAAAATTCTCAGTATCTACCTCAAATGCTCCTAGCCACCAGATGTTATATTCAGATTGAACACTAAATGATGTTGAGTGATTGCAATGACTTGACGAAAGTGCTCTATTCATCAAGGTGATAGAGATTCTCTCCAATTTTTTACATTTCAGAATCTCACTTTCATCAAGTTTAATCACAAATCTAGCCACTCCCTGTGCCTCAGCTACTGACAAGTCATAAAATTTTATCATTAAGCATTGTAGGGTGGGCAAGTCAAGGAAAATATTGTTAAATTCATTGAATGTAACCTCCTTTTTCTTGCCCTTGAAGCTAGCCTTGATATGAAAAGGCTCACCTAGAATCTCCATCACTTTGTTATTAACTCTCTGTCTGATAGTCCTAACCACAAATGGTTTTGGAAGTATGCAATTGTGTACCTGTCCTTGCTTCATATTTGATTGTAAAAGTTGGAAAAGTTGCATATAAGCATCTCGACTGATACCAATACTATCCAGTGTCTTCTGTACTAACTCAGAATCCAAAGAATGATCCTTCACAAATGACTCCAAGCATTGTTTCTTTGCCTTTTTAAATTTCTTCTTCTCCAAAATATCCTTTGAAACCACTGAAGGAAGAAGATGATAATAAAACTGAGCTGCTTTTAAAGAATCTCTTTCACTTGCATTTGGTTGTAGAAGAGATCTAAGCAAAATTAACATCACAAATCAATGCAAGTAGTTTAAATAAAGCCATATTTAAGATTTTTCAAGTGAAAAAAAATATACCTTGCTGCTTGGATTCTTTTACCACAGCCTCCTCCTCCTCGTTTGAGATTCTCAATATTTTTAAGAGCTCTTTGTCGATTTTGAAGGCCTAATAAAGTTTGCTTTTGTTGATAAGCTTTGATTCGCTTTTCCAATGAATGAATTTTTTGTTGACAATCCTCTAGCTTCTGCAACAACTCTATATTGTGTTTCATCAAAAGATGATTCTCTAGTCTAAGGATATCCTTTTCTGCAACAAGATTAAGTGTATAACCTAAAAATCCATTGTAGCCATCGCCAATAAACCTCATTAATGACGAGCTATTATAGAAAGGAGGAGTGCTATTTCTGCTAGGATCTTTGGGATATAGCTTTCCATCTAACCAAAGATCAATATTCTTCTTTCCTTCAAACCTCAGTATATGTTTCATAGACTCTGTAACCGTGATAGATTTTGTTCTCTTTCTTATCGGTTCATACTCATTGTCCAACTCAATATGAAGATGATAGAGAGGTCTTTTATGAGAGCTACAGAGATCATTAGATGATTGATCCATAGCTGAGTTGCAGAGATCATTGGGTGATTGATCCATAGCTAAGGATATGATTAGAAGCAAGAACGAAAACAAAGAAGAGACTAATAAGGAGGAGAAAAAAAGAAGAGAGAAACGATGGAGGGAGGCAATCGAGTATCCACCAAAATTCAAATTGAATATTACTTTTCACTTTAATGAGGAGAGGTAAGATCTTCATTATGACAACCTTGCCAACTTTATGGCGACCTAGATTTCTAGGTTTGATGTGACCACGAGAATATCACGACAATGACTTATTAACGAATTTTGATATTTTAACTTACCAAAATATAAACCTTTTAAAAATTCTATAAAATGATTTTATTTCGTAAATTGTTTTCTCTCTCTAGGATCTCTTACAGGGCATTTTTGAGACCTCAAAACTCCCCTAATGATAGAGTCTACATGTTGTAATTTAGTGCCCACATGGGATTCTTAATTATCTATTACCAAATGGGTTGAGGGTCCAAACAGTGAGTTTAGAGGTGGTTATAGGTTGTTGTCTCATCCTGGACAGTCATAAAGAATCAGTTTTACAGGAGTGGAAATTTTTATTCTAAAAAATTGGTTCTTATACTCTATGCATAGAGGACAAAGTTAGCTTTGAACCTAGCTATAGAGCACCTCATTTGGACCAACAGTTTAAAAGTTATGGTCATTTAGTGACAAGTGGTCACTGTAGACAACACCTGGACAAGTTGACAGGGTACATTCTTTTTATCTGAAGCAACCATATACCTCTTCCAAACTTGTAACCTTAGTAAATATGGTATATCTACGTGTTATTAGCTTTTTTAGGAGCTATCAAGCACTTAGATTAGAGGAGTATAGCTCTAGCTATTGACCATTCTTTGACAGGCAGTCGTGAGTTACTACAGTTTCCATGATGTCAAGGAATAAGAAGGAGCAGGTATTGGAGCACATTAAAGAGGGCTTAGAAGATTATGATGTTGAAGTAAATCCTACCATAAGGGCTAGAAATCAGGGATAGGAATTTATGGGCAATAGTACAACTAATGAAGAGATCCAATGGCCAAGGGTTCCTCATGACAATGATCCTAGAACTGAAGTAAATGTTTCTCATGACTCCAATGATTTCCAACAGCTATCAAAGCAAATTGCTAATATGAATGAAGTTCTAATATAACTTAACCATTTAATGGATGACAAGTTTGGCAATATGATTACACATATGGAGCAGTAAAACCATAGATTGGACGCCAAATTTGAACACCTAGCTATAATATTTAACAACTTGGGTAACAAGTTGCCAATCAATCCACCTTCCCATGCTGAAGATGTACCTATTACTCATGGCAATGTGAGGTTCACAACAACCCACCAGCTTATGCCATCCAACTTTGAACATGGAGGACCTTCTAAGGTGAATGAAATAGTTCAGCCTCATACCAACTCTTGGAATAGTTCAGTCTCATACCAACTCTTGGAATAGAAATAGGCCAAACTTCACTAATTCAAGAGATAATGGACATCAAGATTATTCCCTGCATGATGATAGAAATGATTTTGTACATGGATGGCATCCCTTCTATAAAGAGTTTAGTTCTCAACATACACAAGTTCATAATGTAAGAGATAATCAAGGGTAGTATGCACATGATAAAGCAAGTAATGGAGAAAGTTTCTAGCATGCTGAAGATCATGATGATAGGTTGCCACATGGGATATCCACTCATAACCAACAATCACATGGGAACTCATTGTTTGGTCGTCAATATTTTGGAAATAATTGAAATGGATAGCATTCATTTACTCCTAATCATGGACAACAAGCAATGAATGGATGACATGTCTAGCCACATTTGTGATAGTGAATTGGCTACTATATTATCTTTGTCCCTAGTGTGAGAGATGTTAAAATCATAATTTTTCAAAATTTCCACCCATCTCCTCTACTTAGGAATCAAAGTAGACTGAGTCGAGAAGTACTAGAGGAATCGATGATCACTCTTTACTCTAAACTAGCCACCATAGAGGTAATGGTGCCATATCTTGATAGCATCAAGGATAGCCAACATCTCCTAGTCATAAACCTTCATCTATATTTTCTTTTTATCAAGCTTATGTCTTGCGCAAGCAATTACACATGTTCTTGTAGCAAAACAACACCTATATCTCTGTCACTAGCATCACATTGAATAGTGAACTCTTTTGAGAAGTTAGGTATATGAAGATAGGGGCTGAAGTAAGCATTTCCTTTAGTTGATTAAATCTCCAATCAACTACAACATTCCTAAAAAATGACCCCTTCTTTAACCAATCTATCAAGAGTGCTGCAATTGTGGTATGATGCTGATGAATTGCGCCCATAAAATGAGGATAGACCAAGAAAACCACGTAAGGAAGTGGTAATGGAAGGTGTGGGCTAGTCCTTTACACATTGCACTTTTTTGGATTTAGCTTATATGCCATTTTCACTCACAATGTGCCCCAGTTACTGCATTGATGTCTACATGAATATCTACTTATTTTCTTTAGCAAATAGCCTATCCTCTCTCAAGAAATCAAACACCCTTTTGACATGCACCACATGTTCATCCCATGATCTCTTGTAAATAAGGATGTCATCAAAAAATTTGAGTACAAACTTGAAAAGGAAGGGATGTAAGATTTTATTCATAAGGTTATAGAATGTGGTGTAGGCATTTGTCAAACCAAAAGGCATCACTAGGAATAGTAGACCCCATGATTAGTCCTCCTAAAAGATATTTTTACCTCATCACCCTCTCTCATATGTATCTAATGATAGCTAGAGCACAAATCAATCATAGTAAAGTACCATGATCCTTTTAGGTCATCAAGCAAGCCATCAATCCTAGGGATAGGATACCAGTTCTTCATTATGATTTTGTTCAAGACCCTGTAGTCAATGCACATCTAAAAATAGCCATATTTCTTCTTGACTAATAGGATGGGGGATGCATAAAGGGAAGAACTCGCCTCAATAAAACCCATCTCAAGTAGCTCCCTGACTTTTTTTCCAACTTCTTTACACTCATACTTGGAGATTTTGTAAGGTGGCTTGTTTACTATCTTAGTATGGGATTCTAGATTAATAGGATGATCTACCTACCTCTTAGGCAAAAGGGTTGTAGACATATGAAATAAATCTTCATACTCTTCTAGTAAGCATTTCAAGGCTGAATTATTAGTCACTTTTGAGGATTAATATGTGTTCTCCTTATTCAAATACAAGAAAAACATTTGTGAGCATTTTTGAAATTCATGTTTGAGTAGCTTTGCTATAATTAGTTAAAAATCTACATGATCTTGAACTCCCTCTAAATTGATGAACTATCCATGCATAACAAACTCCATGTAAAGCTGAGAGAAGTCCATGGCAATTTTGCATGAGTGTTTTAGATACCCCAAGTCAACATCAATGGGGCCCATTTCTAGTGTAACTAGATCAAGTAATGCCACATAGTTTTCAACCAAACATTGGGAAACCTATGGGCATACATGTATGATAATTTCATCATTGCTTGCCACTTGAATTTTGAAGGGGTGCTATAATTCTATAGGAAAACATTTCAGCCTATCAATGGCTAGTTTATTAGGACAAAACTATGTGCTTTACCATTGTCCACCAAGATGAATACATGCTTCCCATTAATTCTTCCTTGAATATGAAATGTGTTGGGGCTCCTAGAGTCTATCCATGCATCCATCAAGATGAAGAAAATGGAAGTGGCAGCATGAGATGGTGTAATAGAAGTAATCAAGCCAATGCCATGAGGCAAGTAATTGCCTAGGTCAAAGGAAAGCCCATCTGCTAGATCATATAACTATTCTTTGTCTAGATCATCTTTATAGTAATCATTTTCAACATGTGCTAAGTTATTTTCATTAGTTAAATCATTTGATTCCTCATCTTCATTTTTCCAATCCTCCATAATATGCATGCCATAAACTTTGACATTTGCTATTTTGTAGGAAAATTATGAGGTATGGTCCTTGTACTTATCTCCACACTTAAAACATAATACCTTCTCTTTCCTATCCTTCAGAGCATCCATTGAGCTAAATTTTTGACCATGTGGATCACTTGCCATTTGTGCATTTCATGGCTTGTTTTAGCATACTTACCATCTCCATGTGGGCTAAGTTCGATTCCAAATCTACCATATTTCTTTCAGCATTAAAAGGGGGGTAAGCGGGGATTTTGGTGCTGCCAATGGGCATCATATTTCCTTTATAAACACCACCATATTGGCTTTGTCTCATTGGAGTTCTTGGCGACCCACCCTACTAAAATCCCTCATTATTATGGTACTTGCATATCTTTCAGCCAAATCACCTATTTTAGAGGCAATGGCTACTACTGAAGGCCCTAAGGATCCAAACTACCTAGAAGTAAAGAGAATTATTTGTCTAGAAAAGAAGATCTCAAAGGAGAAGGCCAAATTCAAAGATTATGTCCTACAAAATGAGTTGCTATATTATCAATTGACACTTTATGTACCAAAGATTTGGGAGTTGATGGAAGATGATTTTGTGAGAAGCTCATGACAACCATGTAGCTAGACATTTAGGGTATGCCAAGGCTCTGAATATGGTTAGAAAAAGCTACTATCGGCCTAGAATGAAAGAAGATATCCTTAGATATGTGACCCAATGTCTGAAAGGCTATCAAAGGATCAAGGTTGAAAGGATCAAACTTCATGGGAAATTGCATCCCCTTGATATCCCTCAAATGAAATGGAAATATACTAGCATGGATTTTATACTAGGCTTACCCACTATTCAAGGGGGATATGATACTATCCTAATGATAGTAGACATGCTTACCAAGGTAGATCATGCTATTTTGGTAAAATCAATAATCACTCTAACATTGTTAGAAGTCACATCCTCATTAATTGGAAGCATCTCAGCTAAAGTGACCCCATTGGGCATTTCCTACATGATGGCTTTTCCCCTTTGCATGAGTTTATCGTATGGCATCTAAATGCTATTAACTTCTCCTGATTCATGCATTTGAGAACTCAATTCTTCAAATAATTGGGACGAAGTTTATATTTTTTGGATGAGCTATTCTCACATGGTATAGATTGGGTCTAATGAATCTCATGCAAGAATCAAAGCAAGCGTCTAGTAATTTGAAAATACATTACTTACGACCGGTACCGCAGTTGGATTTGCAATGATGCCCTCGTCTAAAGCTCCTTTTCTCATTGAGGGATTTCCATCTGTGCGTGACAATTTTTGCTTGGGGGCCATTCTCAATCTTTGTCTCCTTTAGACACAATTTGCACAAGACGTATGTGCCTTGTACTCGATTAGTGGGGCCAATTTGGGGGGGGAAGAATTAGGCTTACGAATGGACGATAATCTCACGGAAAAAGATATAGTGATTTATGGGCAAAGGGGAAAAATGATGCCCACTCTCTTAGGAGGGGAAGAGAAAGAGTCTCTCTCCCTCTCTCTTTTCCTCTTCTTCTTATTTCTCTCTCCTTCTTCTTCTTCTTCTTCTTCTTCTTCTTTGTCTCTCTATCTTCTCACCTCTCTCTCTCTCTCTCTCTCTCTCTCTCTCTCTCTCTCTCTCTCTCTCTCTCTCTCTCTCTCTCTCTCTCTCTCTCTCTCTCTCTCTCTCCCCCTTTCCCTCTCTCTTCCTCGACAGCAAGAGGGGGGTTTCTCTCTCTCTCATGATAGAAAAAGGGGGGGGCAAGAGGTGGTTTCCTTCTTTTCTTTTCTTCACGATGGGGAGGAGGTTTATATAGGTGTTTGGGGGGTGTATTATTAGGGGGTGGAATAGATAGTGGGACGGAGGGGTGAGGTGGCCTCGAGCCTCCATCTGGGCATCCAGAGTTGGGTCGCCCCTCTCTGCATGGTGGCGATGAAGGTGGTAGGCCCATGGCCTCCATTCATCATCAACATCACCTTCTTCCCCTGCTTCATCATCATCATCCTCGTCCACATCATCCTCTTCCCCTCGTGATCATCGCCGATGGCGCCGTCTTTTCCTTCCTTCCCTTCCCCCCCTTGCCACTTGTCATCAACGATTAAACGGGGATTTTTTTTTCAATTAATTTAAAAGGGGGGGTGGTTCCCATGTGGGAGCAGGGGTGAGGACCCACCACACTTCAGCTACGCTACTCCGATCACTCATAGATCTATGGGTTAGACCCATCACGCTTCCACTATGCTACTCCAATCACTCATAGGCATGCGGCTTTTTGAAACAATGTCTTATTGCATTAGATCTATCCGAGTCTGAGAATAGTTTATTCTAGTTACAAGAGTAAGGTTTATTCCCAATATAGTTTGTATTACATGTCGATAATACTTCTAGGATTTCTAGTCATCCTGATAAGGTGTAGTGGATTCTAGGTCTTCATCTTCATCTGATTCCTCTATATATCTATAGGTTGTGCCTATGTAGCTTCATTTTCTTGGAGTCTCAATATCTTTCGGTCTTAAGTTAGGGCAATCTGGTTGGACATGCCCTAGCTCATCGCAATGGAAGCACTGTTGACGGTAGGGACATCTCCTATGGATGTCCCCTATCTCACCGCATGTGTGGCATCTCTTGCCCTAATCTTGGGAATCCTTTTTGTCACCATTTCGAATTAAGTTCTTGGACGATTGGCTTTGCTTGAAGTAATGGATCTTGCAAATCTATTGGACACATTGCTTCAAGGCGGTGGTTCAGAGTGTTCAAACCATGATAAAACTTGGATACTTTCTACGCAATATCCATAGGTGGCGCATATTTTAGTAGGGTTACAAACTTCACATAGTAGGCTTCCAAGGTTAATCCAGCTGCTTGAGCTTGAAGAATTCATTCATCTTCAAATTCTCGTAGGTTGGCAGAAGGTATCGTCTACGTACAGCATCTTTCAGCTGAACCCAAGTAATAGCGGCTTCAGAAACACCTTAATCCTTGCAAAATTACTTCCACCATATCCGAGCTTGGCCAAATAACTTAAGTTTAGCTATCATTTCTTGATTGGTAGCAAGAGTTCTCGCAGCAGAGAAATAGTCATCCATCGACTCAATCCATATCTTTGCCTCGACTTCGACGTCTATTCCTTTTCCATCAAATTCAGGTGCCTTAATTTTCTTGAGAAGGAATTTCTTCTCTTGCATGTCAGCATTCATGGGTGCAAAAGGTGCCTAACATTCAAGCCATACCACTTAGGTTATTCTGTTTAGGATATCCATATGTTAATGAATCATATATCATTATGAAGTTTCACTCTAATACCAATTGTAACATTCCCATCGAGAAATGAATCTAAGCGTCGCTGCACCCGGCACTCCCATGGAATGTTCCGGGGTTTGTCACTGGGTTTTCTGAGTCTGCCTCGCAAAAGAATGTTCGTAGTCAAGAACCCACTAGGATCAACTTGAAATCTAGGTTCCTAGTGGTCAAGGTTTCCTTACATCATTCTGGCATTGGGTCCTAGATATTCCACTTTACGCAGAGATACCCAAGCCAAAGCAAACCCATGCTGCACTAGGTTCAAAGAGAATGGGAAATGAGAGGGATACGCCGCTCAACCTCTCTACCCATAGGGCTTAGTCCCATTTCGGTCCCCTAAAATGGCATGAATTGGGTTCTAACCTAACAATACCTAAAGGTCAACGTTAGTAAAGCCTTGTGAGAAGCCTGCCAATTCTCTGGGACCACCTTGCCATAGGACAGACCCATCCAGAGTTCCGCCAACCCGCTTTCCTTGAAAACTTTAGTTTTTTAATTAGGTCCTATCTGTTGGAAGAGAGAGGGAGAGAGAAATGTAATGGAGAAGCAACCTAACCTTCAGGTCATTCATCATCTTTTTTATTATTTCATAAACTACTAACATAACATAAGTGTATACAATAGTACTAAGGTCCGTAGGACCATTCACACTGGGTCTAAGACCACCGAATTATTTAATGTCAGCATGTGGTACAGCTGGACATGTTAGGTGTCAGGTACACATAGCCTAAGTAAATGAGCTTGAAGTCTTAACACTCCCCCTCAAGCTCAAGATAGCATGTGCAAACCAAGTAGTTGTCGGAAAACACTAAACTTATCTTTACCCAAAGACTTGGTAAAGATATCTGCAACCTGCTCATCAGTATTCACATGCATGAGATCAACTCTCCTTGCAAGAACCATCTCTCTGATGAAGTGGTAGTGTACCTCTATGTGTTTTGTCATGGCATGGTATACTGGATTCATTGCCAGGAGTACACTACTGAGATTGTCACATAATAAGGTCACTGGAGCATCCACCTGAATATCCAAATCAGCCATAAGCTTGAGTAGCCATGAAATCTCGCATGCTGCCAATGCAGCACCCCTATACTCTGCCTCAGTACTAGACAATGCAACCGTTGGTTGCTTCTTGCTACTCCAAGTGATCATGCCACTTCCAAAGCCAAAAGCCATAACCACTCGTAGATCTACAATCATACGAGTATCTTGCCCAATCTGCATCTGTGTATCCAACCAGTTTCAAAGGCTTATCTCTCACATAGAACAACCCATAATCTATAGTGGACTTAACAGATCTCATAATCCACCTAACAGCATCCAAATGAGGCTTCTTGGGCTTCTGTATAAACTGAATTATGAGCCCAACTACATAACTAAAGTCCGGCCTAGTGATGGTCAAGTAGATCAGACTTCCAACCATCTGCATGTACATAGTCACATCCTAAATTTCAGCTCCAGTGCTAATGTCCAGCTTGACATTATGATCAAGAGGTGTATCCAATGGTTTACAATCAGCCATGCCATATTTCTTCAGCATTCCATGGCATAATGTTTTTGCATCGGCCATAAACCATTTTCAGCCTTGATCACCTCAATACCCAAAAAGTACTTCAATTCACCTAGATCTTTCATGTCAAATTCAGATTTCAACATCTGTATAACATGTTGTATCCCCAAATCATCATCACCTATGATTATCAGGTCATCAACATAGATAACCAACACTACCAAGCCTTTGTCTGTCTTTTTCGTAAACAAACTGTGATCAGCCCTACCAACAGCAAATCCCAAGCTCTGTAAGTAATTGCTGATCATTGCATGCCAGGCTCTCAGAGCCTGCTTCAGCCCATACAATGCTTTTTTCAGCTTACATACATAATGTTGAAAATCAGGGTGAACATACCCTTCAAGCTGAACCATATAAACATCCTCTACTAAGTCACCATTAAGAAATGCATTCTTATATGCTGCAATTTCCAGCCTTTAGCGGCAACCAAAGCAATCACAGTGCGTATGGTTTCCATCATGAACCACAAGAGGCACTTTGCCTTTATATTCAATGCTATGCTGTGTATCATCACCACCTGTACAGACATAGCCATGTTTTTCAGCCACCATATCAGTGAACCAATAACCGTGAGGGGTCGTGGTTCGATGCCCTTGAATCAATATACCAAACTGCATCATCAATGGATTTTTCAGCAGCTCTGTCTTTTACATACTGATGGCAAACAATCTATCTCCTGAAGTATCATCTGCCTAACTAGACATAGCAAAGTGTCCATGTTATTTTCCTTTCTGATTGCCATGCTTCTTCTAGTAGTCCTTGGCAATATGACCATACTTCTCGCAGTAATGACAATCCTTATCCTTATTCGGATTGTCAAATGGACGCTACTGTTGCCAAGAGCCTCTGTCTCTAGGGCTAGATATCCCCCTGCCTCTAAAGTTTCCACCACCTCTTGTGTTTGATACCTGCTGCTGGTTGTTATTGCCATATGATGCATTTTGCTGGCCTCCTCTGCCAGATCCATAGCCTCTACCACAACTACCACGGCCGCGTTGATTGGAATAGAAAATTGCATCCTTGTTTTTAGATCTGCTTGACCCTGTAGCTAAGCCAAGTTTAATCTCCTCATGGATAAGCAATGCAACAAGCTCATTAAAATCAGGCATTTCAGCCCTTACAGACACAGAAGTGTCAAAAGACTTATACTCAGGGCCCAAGCCATTCAAAGTCACAGCAACCATGTCTTCATCTTCAACCTGTGAACCAACAGATGAACCATACGGGCATTCGCAGACTCTCTGTCACTTCATACATATGCCATTATGTGTAGGGATCAATACATAACCATACGGGCATTCGCAGACTCTCTGTCTTCAAGAAGTAATGTCAAAAATTACATGGACTGTTTATGACCAGCCAATACACTATCAAAGCATTTGTTCCCTGATTCAGGTTTCAGTTTTAAAGAGCCTTCAATGCTCATCTCAATGCTCATAGCATTCAACAATCATATCCCGTACCATACAACTCCCTGTAGGTAACAAAAGGCATGTATTTCTTCAAGTCAATGAGTGTATGTTGATGACAGTTTTATGACAGTTTTCAGCTTGTCATAAAATTTCAAATCTAAATATTTTATCAGTAAAATACAACCCAAATGCATCAAACTCAGTACATATGCTTCCCGAATGAACCCTCACTTTAGTAGAGCTCAAAATGCTCATCCAATGGCTTCAATGCTTCAAAGAGTGATCAGTGTATGCTGCCCTATTTTAGTTTACAGCAAATTGTCTTCAATTTCAAATTTGTACTTCAGTATTCCAGCTCATTTATCAACTCTAGACCAAGCATTGACATTCCAGATCATTAATATGTCTTTCCAAGCAAGCATACAAGCTCTGGATCACTCAAGTAGTGATTTATGCCTTCAGTAGCAATAGGACATCCTTCATTTATAGCAAGCACAAACACGCCATCAGCACGATAGTTTACAGCAGCAAGTCGTCTCCTTCTACATGCTCAACCAAGTCTCTTGAAGGCTCTAATCAAGCCTCAAGCACTGCCATGAACCATAGAACCCAAAATGGCAAAATGCATACCTTCACAGATACAATGGCAGCCTGCACAATGATAGCCTACTTCTCTTCAACCACTGCCCTGAGTCTTCAGACTGCAAGTCTTTCTCACAACTTCATGCCTTCAAGAGCCCATCCATGATGGCTCTGATACCATGTTGGAAGAGAGAGGGAGAGAGACAATGTAATGGAGTAGCAACCTAACCTTCAGGTCGTTCATCATCTTTTTTATTATTTCATAGACTACTGACATAACATTAGTGTATACAATAGTACTAAGGTCCGTAGGACCATTCACACTGGGTCTAAGACCACCGGCTTATTTAATGAGCTTGAAGTCTTAACACCATCACATTTATGTGCGACATTTAAAATCAGCTTCCTTAATTAAGCCTTTTAGGAAACATGGTTCATTCAAGTAATTTACAGCATATACACTAATATAAAGCAAGCAATCCTTTGACAAACAAGTTCAACCGAGTTCTTTAACTTATCCTCGAGTTAATCTTTGTCTCCTACCCATACAAGAGAAATTATATATTCCCTTCTATCCAACAGAAGTACTCGGTCCAAATCACATGGCACCATAATTTCCATCCATCATCTAGAATAGGATCTTCCAACGCCTCATATGTTGGCTCACGATAGTCTACAACTCCGTTATGGACTAGGCAAGGGGTGTCCAGAGCTCCACTGACCCCAAGAGATCTAGGAGTGAGACACAACTTCTGTGGTTTGCATTTTCACTACTCGACCTTTGGCCCGTAAATTGAGCAGTGCCCTCTCAGGTTGAAACGCGACGTGACCTTGGAGATGATCCACCTGTGCAAAATATCCTTCCTTAATTAATCCAATTAAGAATCAAGAACAATCAAGGCAATCAGCCTAATATAGTCTTGCAAGAAAACATTCATTTATTCTCCATGGCAACTTGTCATCTTTGACCCATGCCATACATTTACCATCAAACACAAGCACTTAGAATAATCATCCAAATTGTTGAGATATCGAGCTCCACTCGTGATACGCCAGGGTGACTGTTGTGTATTTATGTCACCGACTTGTGAGTTGCAGACGCGGTTGGTACACCGCCCATGAATAATAGCTACATGATAGCTATCCTTATCTACTCTAGTTCGTGGCTCAGTTAGTATGCCACCTTAGTTAGTTGAGTTTGGTTTGAGACCCATATAGAGGGTTCTTCTATTTCTTTGTACTTGAGTTCTTTTGGCTTACACAACTAAGAAGAGGAAAACTGTTTTCAGCCTCCACCCTTGTGTGTCTTCCCCCATTGTGCAAGCAAGAAAGCTTCAAGTGAGACTCCTTCCTTCTCTCCCAAAATCTTGACATGGTATCAGAGCCTTGTTCGTGGTAAGGAGCTCAAGAAAGCAAGCTAAGCTCGCGGTGGTCTGGTAAGAGGAGCAGTGTTGCTTTCATTTTCTGTTTTGGGAGCAGATCTCTGCAGGTAGCACAGCCGGAAAGTGCAGGAGTGCATTGTCTCAGGTTGAGACGCCCTTCGCGGTGAAGCAAGAGGGCAGTATATGCTGCGGGAAAGAGCTTTAGCTCTTGGCGACCCTGTTTTTTTTTATTTGAGGCCATTTCGGGGCCTGTTTTGGAGGCGGAAGTTTTCTGCACGCACTCAGAAAAAGGCTCAGTTTTATGTTGTTCAGCCACTGTTCTACAGGTCGGTGAAAAGTTACTGTAGAAATTGCATCGTATGCTTGTGCGCAGAGACATTGGGAGTTATAGAATCATCCTTGGTTCCTGTTTATGCAAAATCGTCACTAGGAAGTGACTGTGTGGTCAAATACCACTTTCGCCAGTTTTGCAGATTTACCCTTGTGAGGGTGAAGCTGAGTTTTTGCAGTGACAGAATTTTTTCGCAGTGTTCTGTAATGGCATCTGATTCTCTTTCACAGATTGTCACTGAAAAGCTTGACAAGAACAACTTCCAAGCATGGAAGTTTAGAATGACGAATTTCCTTATGGGAAAAGGATATTGGGAATTTGATGCAGGAAATGAAGAAGAACCAGTTCTTCCTGATGTTCCCAATCAACAACAAATGCAGGCATTCAAAACATGGCATAAGAGAGCCAGGAAAGTTATGTATTGGCTGTCTATCAGTATTTCAGACTCTATGATTGTGCATATTCAGGATGCAAGTACGCCAAAGGAGGCATGGGATACTTTGTCAAAAATGTACAGCACAAATACGCAAGCCAGGAAAATGCAGCTCAAGCAAGAGTTGCATAATGTGCAAAGAGAAAGTATGAGCATCAACGACTACCACATGAAGGTGAAGAAGATTGCAGATGCACTTGCTTCCATTGGGTCGCCAGTGGAAGATGATGATTTAGTTTCCGTGACCTTGAATGGTCTAGGAAAGGATTATGCACAGTTTCGGACATCCATTTCAGTTCGTGAAAGATTTCCTGATTTTGAGGAGTTGATTGCTCTTCTAATTTCTGAGGAACAGAGAAATGGTGGTGCATCTTCTTCAGGAGGAACTTCAAAAGAAGCTGTCTTCTACTCAAATGCTGGAAGAGATAGAGGCAGAGGTAGAGGAGGCCGATTTGGAGGCCGTGGTAGAAATCAAAATATGCAGCAAACTCAAGAAAACCAGTCCTATGGAGGAGGACGTGGTAACTCTAGAGGCAGGGGGAGCCAAAGAGGTCGTGGTGGATGGCAAAGAGGTCAAAATGCAAACAGTAATGTTGAATGCTACTACTGTGGTAAAATGGGTCATATGGCTAAAGACTGCTATAAAAAGCAGAATGACATCATGAATGGAAAACTGCAACAAGGGAATTATGCATCTTCTAGTAGACAGGGTGATGACAGAAATGAGCATTTGTTCATGGTGCAGCACATGAACAATTCTGTGACAAGTGCAGAAGAAAGCAATGATGTATGGTATGTTGACTCAGGTGCATCAAACCACATGACAGGTCATGCAGAATGGATGGAGGATGCAAGGAAAATGGAAAAACCAGGATTTGTGGAGACTGGTGATGATACTGCACATCCTATTGTGCAGATTGGAAAAATTCCCTTGTCTATGCAGGATGGGAAAAAGAAATACCTGTCCGATGTATTTCATGTCCCGAATATCACCAAGAATCTGGTTTCTGTTGGTCAAATGGTTGAACAGGGCTTGCAGGTCAGATTTAATCCTCATGGATGCTTTGTTGAGGATATGAAAAATAAAGGTCGCTTGATAGCAAAAGGAAAGAAGAAGGGCAGAATGTTTACGTTGGATGCAGACATGTCTGAATTGAGTGCAGCAATGTTTGCACATGGGACCGGTATAGTTGCAGATATTGATATCTGGCATAAACGCATTGGTCATGTTAATGTACAACGACTTAAATCAATGCAGGCCCAAAATATTGTTGCAGGTTTGCCGAAATTCAAGGTTGTAGAAATGCATAAGGTATGTGAAGCCTGTCAGTTTGGAAAACATGCAAGGAAACCATTTCCTAGACATGTTCAAGAGAGTGAGAAGCCATTGGAGTTAATCCACTCTGATGTGTGGACTACTAAAGCTGCATCTCTTGGAGGCTGTCATTATTTTGTCACTTTTATTGATGACTATAGCAGAAAAGTTTGGGTGTATTTTATGAAAAAGAAAAGTGAAGTTTTTGGGCATTTCAAAACTCTTAAAGCTATGGCTGAAAAAGAAACAGGTCTGCAAATAAAATGCCTAAGGTCAGATGGAGGGGGAGAGTACCTCTCAAATGAGTTTGCAAAGTTCTTGTAGGAGCATGGCATAAAGCAGCAATATTCATGCAGTTATACCCCACAACAAAATGGAATTGTAGAAAGGAAAAACAGGCATATTGGAGAGGTATCTCGTGCCATGCTCAATGAAAAAGACTTGCCAGATTTTTATTGGGCTGAAGCAGTTGCTACAGCAGTCTACATAATGAACAGGACTCCCACTGCAGCAATACATGGAATGACTCCAGAGGAGAGGTATACTGGTAGGAAACCAGATATTTCTCATTTGAAAATTTTTGGTTGCATTGCCTATGTACATGTGCCAGATGAGCTGAGATCCAAGTTGGATCCAAAAGCTGAGAAGTGCATCTTTATTGGTTACTCTCTGCAGCAAAAAGGGTATAGATGCTATAACCCTTCTACTCGTAAGTTTACAGTGAGCAGAGATGTTGTTTTTGATGAGATGAGTAGCTGGTATAAACCAGTAAATGTGATTGATGATGTAGATGCACAAAATGGTAATGCTGCACAGAATTCACAGCAGCAGTCACAAAATATTAGTGGACCTGGAGCACCCTCTAGCAGTGGTTCACATTCTTCGCCATGGACAGGCAGATTGAGATCAGGAGAATCTTCTCAAAGTAATGCAGATAGTGGTATGCAAGTATCACGAAAAGGAAAAGAGAAGTTTGATCAGCCCATGTTTGATGTGAATGCAGGTCACTCTTATGTGGATGGTGAATCCAGTGGCTCAGAACAGAGCATTGATGATGAGTTGGGTATTCCTTCTATTGTTACACCTGGAGTAAGGAAGACCAGGGATGTTTTGAGAGCACCTGGGAGTGAACCTACTTTGCGCAGGTCTACGAGAGCTAGGTATCCTGTGGATAGGCTGAAATATGATGGATTTACAGCCATTCACTATGCATATATGGTCAAAGTGATACAGGAACCAGAACCCACTTCTTTTGAGCAAGCCATGGGAAAAGAAAAATGGGAGAAAGCTATGGATGAAGAAATGGATGCCTTGGAAGCAAATGCTACATGGGAATTGGTACCTTTGCCTAAAGGTAAGAATGCAATTGGCTGTAAGTGGGTTTATAAGGTGAAGCACAATGCAGATCGTTCTGTGAACAGATACAAGGCAAGATTAGTGGTCAAGGGGTATGCACAAACATATGGCATTGACTATGAAGAAACATTCAGTCTGGTTGCAAGGATGGCAACCGTAAGAGCAGTCATTGCTATGGCTGCATCAAAGGGATGGTCTTTACATCAGATGGATGTAAAGAATGCCTTCTTGCATGGTGATTTGCAAGAAGAGGTATATATGGAGCAGCCACCAGGTTATGTGCATGCTGTTCATCCTGAGTTTGTTTGCAGGTTGAAGAAAGCCTTGTATGGCTTGAAGCAAGCACCTAGAGCATGGTCTGACAAGATAGGACAATATCTTGTCACTATTGGCTTTCAGATTTCCAAGGCAGATTTCTCACTTTATGTAAGAAAAACAGAGAAAGGTATTATGCTACTTGTCATTTATGTTGATGATTAGATTATGACAGGTAACAGTGATGAAGATATCCTTCATGTGAAAATGCTATTGAATTAGAAGTTTGAGATGAAGGATTTGGGAGAGCTGCGTTATTTCTTGGGCATTGAGGTGATTAGATCACCAAGTGGGATACAGCTCTTGCAGAGGCAGTATGGATTGGACATGCTGTCCAAATATGGGATGACAGGCTGTAAGCCTATTTCAGTTCCCTTGGAGCAGAATGTGAAGCTGAGCACAGATGCAGGTGAGCTTCTAGAAGACCCTACTATGTACAGACGCATAGTAGGAAGTTTGATTTATATGACTATTACCAGGTCAGATTTGAGCTATGTTGTTGGATTGGTAAGTCAGTTTATGCAGGCTCCAAGGAAACCACATTTGGATGCGGCTAGACGCATACTCAGGTATGTGAAGTCCACATTGCAGTATGGACTATTTTATGAGACTGGGGTTCAGATACAGTTGCATGGATACACTGATGCTGATTGGGCTGGTAGTATTTCTGATAGATGATCTACCAGTGGATACGTATTCTCTTTTGGGAGTGCTGCAGTCACTTGGAGCAGCAAGAAACAGCCTACAGTTGCCTTGTCGAGCACAGAGGCTGAGTACAGGGGTGCAGCAATGGCTGCATGTGAGGTAGCTTGGTTGCATAAGCTACTTTATGATATGCATCAGTCTACAGATGGGCCAGTTGTCATTTATTGTGACAACATGAGTAGTATACACTTGGCAAATAACCCAGTCTATCATGCTAGAACAAAGCACATTGAGGTGCATTATCACTATGTGCGAGAGAGGGTTTTACTAGGTCTTATTGATCTATTTTATGTCAGCACAGAGGATCAGGTAGCTGACATATTCACGAAGGCATTGGGCGCAGAGAAGCTGCGCAAGTTCAGAGACCTGCTTGGTGTGCAGGAATTGGGATTGAGCTCGAGGGGGAGTGTTGAGATATCGAGCTCCACTCGTGATACGCCACGGTGACTGTTGTGTATTTATGTCACCGACTTGTGAGTTGCAGACGTGGTTGGTACACCGCCCATGAATAATAGCTACATGATAGCTATCCTTATCTACTCTAGTTCGTGGCTCAGTTAGTATGCCACCTTAGTTAGTTGAGTTTGGTTTGAGACCCATATAGAGGGTTCTTCTATTTCTTTGTACTTGAGTTCTTTTGGCTTACACAACTAAGAAGAGGAAAACTGTTTTCAGCCTCCACCCTTGTGTGTCTTCCCCCATTGTGCAAGCAAGAAAGCTTCAAGTGAGACTCCTTCCTTCTCTCCCACAATCTTGACACAAATCACATCCAGCAATTAGTCTAATGCAAAAACATTTAGGATGTCGTTTGATCAATCAACAAAAACAATAGTGTCATTTTCCAAACATTGCAGGAATAGTCTCGATAACCTTTCCATCACATATTTTGCTCTCCCCCTTGGGATCAAAGAGCAATTTTACTTAACACTCCCTTCCTTTGGGTAGGGCATACGCTAAGGTTTCAAACGTTGTACAAGACGTAAGTTCTATTAATCACTTATATTGATTGATAGCCCATCCTTCTTCCCAACAAGTACAAAAGCATCAGTCTTTCCTTCTTCGACTTAGGATTTTCTAATCCCTAGAGCTCTCCACTTGCCTTTGAAGTGTGGGATTGTAGTTTGTACCTAGCCCAATTCCCGAGTTGGGTTGATGAAGGTAGTAGTTGCCAGACGGTGGATCCCAAGGATGAGTTATTCTCACGTGGTATAGATCGGGTCTAATGCATCTCATGCGGGAATCAAAGCAAGCATCTAGTAATTTGAAAATACATTACTTACGACCCGTACTGGAGTTGGATTGGTAGTGATGCCCTCATCTAAAACTCCGTTGCTCATTGAGGGATTTCCATATGGGCGTGACAATTTCCACTTGGGGGCGATTCTCGATCTTTGTCTCCTTTAGACACGAATTGCACAAGACGTCCGTGCCTTGTACTCGATTAGTGGGGCCAATTTGGGGGGAGAATTAGGCTTGCCGATGGACAATAATCTCACAAAAAAAGGTATAGTGATTCGGGGGCAAAGGGGAAAAAAGATGCCCACCCTCTTAGGAGAGGAAGAGAAAGAGTCTCTCTCCCTCTCTCTTTCTCTCTCCCTCTCTCTTTCCCTCTTTTTCTTCTTTCTCTCTCCATCCTCTTCTTCTTCTTCTTCTTTGTCTCTCTATCTTCTCACCTCTCCCTTTCTCTCCCTCTCCCTCTCCCTCTTCTCTCTTCTCCCTTTCTTTCCCTCTCTCTTCCTCAATAGCAAAACGGGGGTTTCTCTCTCTCTCTCTCTCTCTCTCTCTCTCTCTCTCACTGTAAAAAAAGGGGGGGGCAAGAGGTGGCTTCCTTCTTTTTTTTCTTCACAATGGGGGGGGGGGGTCTTATATAGGTGTTTGGGGGGTATATTATTGGGGGAGGGGAAATAGATAGTGTAGGGGGGTGAGGTGGCCTCGATCCTCCATCTGGGCGGCCAGAGTTGGGTCGCCCCTCTCTGCATGGCGGTGGGGAAGCTGGTAGGTCTGTGGCCTCCATTCATCATCGAAATCACCTTCATCTCCTTGTCAAGATTGTGGGAGAGAAGGAAGGAGTCTCGCTTGAAGCTTTCTTGCTTGCACAATGGGGGAAGACACACAAGGGTGGAGGCTGAAAAACAGTTTTCCTCTTCTTAGTTGTGTAAGCCAAAAAGAACTCACTTACAAAGAAATAGAAGAACCCTAAATATGGGTCTCAAACCAAACTCAACTAACTAAGGTGGCATACTAACTGAGCCACGAACTAGAGTAGATAAGGATAGCTATCATGTAGCTATTATTCATGGGCGGTGTACCAACCGCGTCTGCAACTGACAAGTCGGTGACATAAATACACAACGGTCACCCTGGCGTATCACGAGTGGAGCTCGATATCTCAACACTCCCCCTCGAGCTCAATCCCAATTCCTGCACACCAAGCAGGTCTCTGAACTTGCGCAGCTTCTCTGCGCCCAATGCCTTCGTGAATATGTCAGCTACCTGATCCTCTGTGCTGACATAAACTAGATCAATAAGACCTAGTAAAACCCTCTCTCGCACATAGTGATAATGCACCTCAATGTGCTTTGTTCTAGCATGATAGACTGGGTTATTTGCCAAGTGTATACTACTCATGTTGTCACAATAAATGACAACTGGCCCATCTATAGACTGATGCATATCATAAAGTAGCTTATGCAACCAAGCTACCTCACATGCAGCCATTGCTGCACCCCTGTACTCAGCCTCTATGCTCGACAAGGCAACTGTAGGCTGTTTCTTGCTGCTCCAAGTGACTGCAGCACTCCCAAAAGAGAACACATATCCACTGGTAGATCGTCTATCAGAAATACTACCAGCCCAATCAGCATCAGTGTATCCATGCAACTGTATCTGAACCCCAGTCTCATAAAATAGTCCATACTGCAATGTGGACTTCACATACCTAAGTATGCGTCTAGCCGCATCCAAATGTGGTTTCCTTGGAGCCTGCATAAACTGACTTACCAATCCAACAGCATAGCTCAAATCTGGCCTGGTAATAGTCATATAAATCAAGCTTCCTACTATGCGTCTGTACATAGTAGGATCTTCCAGAAGCTCACCTACATCTGTGCTCAGCTTCACATTCTGCTCCAAAGGAACTGAAATAGGCTTACAGCCTGTCATCCCATATTTGGACAGCATGTCCAATCCATACTGCCTCTGCAAGAGCTGTATCCCACTTGGTGATCTAATCACCTCAATGCCCAAGAAATAGCGCAGCTCTCCCAAATCCTTCATCTCAAACTTCTGCTTCAATAGCATTTTCACATGAAGGATATCTTCATCACTGTCACCTGTCATAATCAAATCATCAACATAAATGACAAGTAGCATAATACCTTTCTCTGTTTTCCTCACATAAAGTGAGAAATCTGCCTTGGAAATCTGAAAGCCAATAGTGACAAGATACTGTCCTATCTTGTCAGACCATGCTCTAGGTGCTTGCTTTAAGCCATACAAGGCTTTCTTCAACCTGCAAACAAACTCAGGATGAACAGCATGCACATAACCTAGCGGCTGCTCCATATATACCTCTTCTTGCAAATCACCATGCAAGAAGGCATTCTTTACATCCATCTGATGTAAAGACCATCTCTTTGATGTAGCCATAGCAATGACCGCTCTTACGGTTGCCATCCTTGCAACCGGACTGAATGTTTCTTCATAGTCAATACCATATGTCTGTGCATACCCCTTGACTACTAATCTTGCCTTGTATCTGTTCACAGAACCATCTGCATTGTGCTTCACCTTATAAACCCACTTACAGCCAATTGCATTTTTACCTTTAGGCAAAGGTACCAATTCCCATGTAGCATTAGCTTCCAAGGCATCCATTTCTTCATCCATGGCTTTCTCCCATTTTTCTTTTCCCATGGCTTGCTCAAAAGATGTGGGTTCTGGTTCCTGTATCACTTTGACCATATATGCATAGTGAATGGCTGTAAATCCATCATATTTCAGCCTATCCACAGGATACCTAGCTCTCGTAGACCTGCGCAAAGTAGGTTCACTCCCAGGTGCTCTCAAAACATCCCTGGTCTTCCTTACTCCAGGTGTAACAATAGAAGGAATACCCAACTCATCATCAATGCTCTGTTCTGAGCCACTGGATTCACCATCCACATAAGAGTGACCTGCATTCACATCAAACATGGGCTGAGCAACCTTCTCTTTTCCTTTTCGTGATACCTGCATACCACTATCTGCATTACTTTGAGAAGATTCTCCTGATCTCAATCTGCCTGTCCATGGCGAAGAATGTGAACCACTACTAGAGGATGCTCCAGGTCCACTAATATTTTGTGACTGCTGCTGTGAATTTTGTGCAGCATTACCATTTTGTGCATCTACATCATCAATCACATTTACTGGTTTATACCAGCTACTCATCTCATCAAAAACATCTGTGCTCACTGTAAACTTACGAGTAGAAGGGTTATAGCATCTATACCCTTTTTGCTGCAGAGAGTAACCAATAAAGATGCACTTCTCAGCTTTTGGATCCAGCTTGGATCTCAGCTCATCTGGCACATGTACATAGGCAATGCAACCAAAAATTTTCAAATGAGAAATATCTGGTTTCCTACCAGTATACCTCTCCTCTGGAGTCATTCCATGTATTGCTGCAGTGGGTGTCCTGTTCATTATGTAGACTGCTGTAGCAACTGCTTCAGCCCAATAAAAATCTGGCAAGTCTTTTTCATTTAGCATGGCACGAGATACCTCTCCAATATGCCTGTTTTTTCTTTCTGCAATTCCATTTTGTTGTGGGGTATGACTGCATGAATATTGTTGCTTTATGCCATGCTCCTGCAGGAACCTTGCAAACTCATTTGAGAGGTACTCTCCCCCTCCATCTGACCTTAGGCATTTTATCTGCAGGCCTGTTTCTTTTTCAACCATCGCTTTAAGAGTTTTGAAATGCCCAAAAACTTCACTTTTCTTTTTCATAAAATACACCCAAACTTTTCTGCTATAGTCATCAATAAAACTGACAAAATAATGACAGCCTCCAAGAGATGCAACTTTAGTTGTCCACACATCAGAGTGGATTAATTCCAATGGCTTCTCACTCTCTTGAACATGTCTAGGAAATGGTTTCCTTGCCTGTTTTCCAAACTGACAGGCTTCACATACCTTATGCATTTCTGCAACCTTGAATTTCGGCAAACCTGCAACAATATTTTGGGCCTGCATTGATTTAAGTCGCTGTACATTAACATGACCAATGCGTTTATGCCAGATATCAATATCTGCAACTACACTGGTCCCATGTGCAAACATTGCTGCACTCAATTCAGGCATGTCTGCATCCAATGTAAACATTCTGCCCTTCTTCTTTCCTTTTGCTATCAAGCGACCTTTATTTTTCATATCCTCAACAAAGCATCCATGAG
Source organism: Lygodium microphyllum (assembly GCF_053477565.2). NCBI lineage: Eukaryota > Viridiplantae > Streptophyta > Polypodiopsida > Schizaeales > Lygodiaceae > Lygodium > Lygodium microphyllum. Next base: position 63,562,225 of record NC_141138.1, read on the forward strand.
GATTAAATCTGACCTGCAAGCCCTGTTCAACCATTTGACCAACAGAAACCAGATTCTTGGTGATATTCGGGACATGAAATACATCGGATAGGTATTTCTTTTTCCCATCCTGCATAGACAAGGGAATTTTTCCAATCTGCACAATAGGATGTGCAGTATCATCACCAGTCTCCACAAATCCTGGTTTTTCCATTTTCCTTGCATCCTCCATCCATTCTGCATGACCTGTCATGTGGTTTGATGCACCTGAGTCAACATACCATACATCATTGCTTTCTTCTGCACTTGTCATAGAATTGTTCATGTGCTGCACCATAAACAAGTGCTCATTTCTGTCATCACCCTGTCTACTAGAAGATGCATAATTCCCTTGTTGCAGTTTTCCATTCATGATGTCATTCTGCTTTTTATAGCAGTCTTTAGCCATATGACCCATTTTACCACAGTAGTAGCATTCAACATTACTGTTTGCATTTTGGCCTCTTTGCCATCCACCACGACCTCTTTGGCTCCCCTTGCCTCTAGAGTTACCACGTCCTCCTCCATAGGACTGGTTTTCTTGAGTCTGCTGCATATTCTGATTTCTGCCACGGCCTCCAAATCGGCCTCCTCTACCTCTGCCTCTACCTCTTCCAGCATTTGAGTAGAAGACAGCTTCTTTTGAAGTTCCTCCTGAAGAAGATGCACCACCATTTCTCTGTTCCTCAGAAATTAGAAGAGCAATCAACTCCTCAAAATCAGGAAATCTTTCACGAACTGAAATGGATGTCCGAAACTGTGCATAATCCTTTCCTAGACCATTCAAGGTCACAGAAACTAAATCATCATCTTCCACTGGCGACCCAATGGAAGCAAGTGCATCTGCAATCTTCTTCACCTTCATGTGGTAGTCGTTGATGCTCATATTTTCTCTTTGCACATTGTGCAACTCTTGCTTGAGCTGCATTTTCCTGGCTTGCGTATTTGTGCTATACATTTTTGACAAAGTATCCCATGCCTCCTTTGGCGTACTTGCATCCTGAATATGCACAATCATAGAGTCTGAAATGCTGATAGACAGCCAGTACATAACTTTCCTGGCTCTCTCATGCCATGTTTTAAATGCCTGCATTTGTTGTTGATTGGGAACATCAGGAAGAACTGGTTCTTCTTCATTTCCTGCAACAAATTCCCAATATCCTTTTCCCATAAGGAAATTCGTCATTCTAAACTTCCATGCCTGGAAGTTGTTCTTGTCAAGCTTTTCAGTGACAATCTGTGAAAGAGAATCACACGCCATTACAGAATACTGCAAGAAATTCTGTCACTGCAAAAAACACAGCTTCACCCTCACAAGGGCAAATCTGCAAAACTGGCGAAAGTGGTATTTGACCACACAGTCACTTCCTAGTGACGATTTTGCATAAACAGGAACCACAGATGATTCTGAAACTCCCAATGTCTCTGCGCACAAGCATACGATGCAATTTCTACAATAACTTTTCACCGACCTGTAGAACAGTGGCTGCACAGCATAAAACTGAGCCTTTTCCTGAGTGCGTGCAGAAAACTTCCGCCTGCAAAACAGGCCCGGAAATGGCCTCAAATCAAAAAAACAAGGTCGCTATACTGCCCTCTTGCTTCACCGCGAAGGGCGTCTCAACCTGAGACAATGCACTCCTGCAATTTCCGGCTGTGCTACCTGCAGAGATCTGCTCCCAAAACAGAAAATGAAAGCAACACTGCTCCTCTTACCAGACCACCGCGAGCTTGGCTTGCTTTCTTGAGCTCCTTACCACGAACAAGGCTCTGATACCATGTCAAGATTGTGGGAGAGAAGGAAGGAGTCTCGCTTGAAGCTTTCTTGCTTGCACAATGGGGGAAGACACACAAGGGTGGAGGCTGAAAAACAGTTTTCCTCTTCTTAGTTGTGTAAGCCAAAAAGAACTCACTTACAAAGAAATAGAAGAACCCTAAATATGGGTCTCAAACCAAACTCAACTAACTAAGGTGGCATACTAACTGAGCCACGAACTAGAGTAGATAAGGATAGCTATCATGTAGCTATTATTCATGGGCGGTGTACCAACCGCGTCTGCAACTGACAAGTCGGTGACATAAATACACAACGGTCACCCTGGCGTATCACGAGTGGAGCTCGATATCTCAACACTCCTATTTCATCATCATCATCCTCATCCACGTCGTCCTCTTCACCTCACGATCATCCTTCACGACAGCGCCATCTTTTCGACGGCGCCATCTTTTCGTTCCTTCCCTTCCCCCCCTCGCCACCTATCGTCGGTGACCATAGGGGGGAAATTTTTTCAATTAATTTTAAAGGGGGGTGATTCCCATGCGAGAGCGAGGGTGAGATATTACAAAACGGGTATTTTATGTACATTTCTTTATATAAAAGCAATAAATATATACTAAAACATACAGATGTGGATAAACTAAAGCCAATCCTCATGTATTACCTTCGTTATACTTGTAAAAATATACCTCTAAATTTTTATAATTTTTTGGATGCAAAAATTATTTTTTTCTATTTTCTTTGACTCAAAACCACTTTTTGGAGTAAATTTTCCTATTTTTTAATTTAAATTGATGTATTTTCTATTTTTTTGAGTCAAGGAATTATTGTATCTCTAAACCATCAACCCATTGAATTTCATCCCATATGAACATGATTTGATTCCTCGAAAAAGTTAAAAAATCTCATTTTTCCTCTTAAAACTTTGGATTTTAGAAAATTAATAACTCATTATTACAAACACACGTTCTATATTTCATTCTTCACTATTCTCAAATACATCACAATCAAGTCTTAAACAAATTTTCATCGCATATGAACAAGATTTGCACCATGAATTGACAAAAATAATCCAAATTTCTTTAAAAAAGAGGCTTACCACCTTTTTTTGGGTTTCGGGGCTCAAGAATTCATTTTTCAGGCAGCCATCAAACCCACCATTGGTCTCCAAATAGTTCTAGTCATCACTCCTCAGTGTCGATATAATCTCATATCAATCTGATTCAAGCTCAACAACAACCAATCTCCATCCCTATCTCCTCCCATTCATTCCCGCATGAAAAACCTACTGGAGGAGAGAGAGAGAGAGAGAGAGAGAGAGAGAGAGAGAGAGAGAGAGAGAGAGAGAGAGAGAGAGAGAGAGAGAGAGAAAGACTGAAGTTACATCTCCATGCTAAGGCCATCATCTCCGAAGCTGAGACCAATGATGTGAAGTGCAAAAATCAAACAAGAGGCTGATGTAATCTGATTGTAGGCTTGTTTATATGCTCCATAGCCCCTCTCCTTCCTCCATCGTCATCACGTTGTCTTCTTTCATGGCACCCATTTTTCATCATTTGTTGGGAAAAATACCCCCCCTTTCCCCACTCTTCACATAATTTTTTGGGGGCCTTGGGGAGGACCCAAAGGTCACACCCCTACCCATTAAATCATTTTCACATTCTTGCTTGGTCTTTTTGACCCTCCTTTGTCAAGGTTGAGCTATCGTGTGCGTCAGGTATCTGATTCAAAGTTTGTAAATTTTTGCATGATTGTCTTAGAGTCCCACATTGCTCGGAACTTGTTTCGCTTCATTCTTACACCCGAAAAAATTATGAAAAATATGAGACCATTGTGATATCCATCTTTTGAAGTGATTTTAAATCTCGCCTTCCACGGCCATTTAAAATTGTCACATCCACATGCATGGCTTCCATCGAGCTTCCATTTCTACATCAAATTGACAAAATTTGGCATATTTTTTGCTTTCTTCAAGTCGTAAAATCCCGCTCTCATTGGTGACCATGAGATAGGGTGACTTAGCTCGTCAAATCCAGGAACTGGTTTGCACATTCAAAAACCATAAAGAGTATCAAGCTACTTCAAAGAAAATACAGAACAAAATACAACCAGAGCTCTCACCCTACCCTAACAAGATCAAGGCATGAAGATCCATAAGGGATAGGTCAAGCATAGTCTGACAGAGATCCAGAGCTAGTTGCTAACCAATTGCTCCAACATAGACTAGCTAAAAAAAACCATCAAAGGAGTCATCCTAAGTGGTCATATGACCTGCTTACCTAACCTAGGGCAACTGGATGAAGGACTCCTACTAGGTGAGGACTCCTATAGCCTAGTCTTTTATTTTCAAATACTTTTGATTCAATACTTTTTTCTACTTTAGTAGTTAATACGTAGGTGTGTAAAAAGGAGGGAGGTGAGTATACTATGACCCAGGGAGAAGAGGGCATCATCCTTAGGTCCTGTCTCGACACCCAAGAACCTACCAAGCTCTTGCAAGGTGACACTAAATCTTTTTTCCTTCCACTCACTCTTATTTTCACTCCAATCATCATTTATTGATTTTTCTGTAACAAGACATGTTAGTAAGCAATCCCCACAATAGTCTTGGGCTAATAAGATTAGGCAATTCTAATAACCCCTTAGGACCAAACTTGAGAAATATGTCCTCAACAAAGGCATACGTTGCCAACAAATCCACAAAGCAATTCTATCGATGAGGAACCACCTGACAAGTCACTACCTCAAAATGTTGAAGTACATCTAAGGCTGCACGATGATACATCCGTAGAATGGGATCCCTTACAGTATAAGTTGCATTCAATTGGTTGATCAGGAGCTACAAGTCGTCTTTTACCAATAAATGGTGGATACCACCATGTCCGGCTATATTTAGCCCCATGATTAAGGCCTTGTATTCTACCATGTTATTAGTGAAATTGGTACCTAAATAAACTCCCATTTTCATAACTATTCTACGTTGAGGGTCTTTAATAACCATACCAACACTCGCATGCTTAGTGGGCCCTCGTGAAGCTCTATCAAAATATAAAGTATTTAATCATGCTTCATTGATAGGCAATGCCATCTTGATCAGTCTACTTGTACTTATGGTAGTCAAAGTCGATCCAAGAGAGAGGATGTATGACAGGTACAATCCCTCCTTCCTTATTAAACTCAATAGGGATGCTAATGAGAACCGTATGAAAATGACAGAAGTATACCTTACTATCCCACATGAAAGATCCATCTTGCCACTCAATAATATGATAACCCTTACTCCATCAGATCACTTGACCTTGGTGGTAACATTGCTCTAAATATGGACGATCAGAGACTAGTTCTTTAGGTGGACCAAAACGGCAGATAATTTGTTCTATAATAAAACTAGCTACTTCCTTAGTATTGTCCTTAATCATACTCGAGCTTTAGACCATTTTGTAAAGTAATACATGGCCACAATTATATATCACTTCCACGTAGTAGCTGAAGGATGCACATGCCAAATAAAATCAATACCCCACTTCTCAAAGGGCAATGTTACAAGAATAGGATTAAGTGGCCACTTTTGATTTTCCCTACATCATGTATCTGACAGACATCACAACACTTAATAGCCAACACGTAAAGCTTCCTGGGTAATGAGCCATCCAGTAAAATGACCTCCACATGTTGAATCATGACATTCCTCTAGAATAGAGGGTACCTCATCGTGTACCACACAATGACAATAAATCTCATCCCCACCTTTCCTATATAAAATATCCGCTATTATTGAAAAGTGAAGTGCTTTGCTGCTTAATCTTCCTATTCTCGGATTTAGGAAAGTTTTTGTCGGGTTGCCTATTGATAGTTAATACATGATAGACACATACCATGATGAAATACTTTCTACCTTTGAACTCACATCCATTTTCCATCCTTCTCCCTTTACATAATATTCCATCATTTCTTCCTCTTATGGAACTTCTTTGGTTTGGCCTTCTTCAGGATGATAGGGGGTCAATGTAGAGGTAGTCTCCTTCAGGGTGGTAGCCTTCATGGTAATAATCTTGCGGGTAGTAGCCAGCAAGGTAGTAGCCATCAGTTTCTTCTTGGGAGCGAGGTGTTCCAGGATCAGTGTCGAGCTCATCCTCCCCCTTCTCTTCATCTTCATCTGACCATATTTCTTCTTCTTCTTTCACCTGTTTCTACTTCTCTTGGCTCTTTCGTTCTTATTTGGTTGGCTTTGCTCCATTCTTTAGCTCTTGGACTCTTTCAGCCCGCATCTGCTTCAAGTATGGTTTGGCCCTCTCTTTGGCTTCTTTAGATCCAAAGGCAGTCTCCCAGTCCCACCTCAGCATGATTTTCTCTTATAGCTCCATGTTGAGGTCTCGGACTATCTTCACTTGCCAGAGTCTGGGTCTCTCTCACACCATGATCAACTGATAGTCAACGTCTTCCAGGTCTTCATCTATTGAGGTCATCCAATACATCAGCTCCTTGTTGGGTCTTCCTTAGCATCTTGATGGTTTTCCTTGTCTGCTTAATCATTTTGAGCCATAGCTCTTTCTTCTTATATGTGATTTTGAGCCAGTGACATAGCTCATATTCCTCTTCAAAGAAAGTGTCCTCCCATATCCTTAGCTCTTTCCAAGACATTTGAATGGTATGCCACACATTCCTATCATGCCACAGCTCCCTCTCAACTTTGTTGGCACATTAGGTTCTCTTCCAAATTTCAGCAGAAAAATCACCTGAGAGGGCGTTGCAACATGGTGCGCATCACCCTGTGTCGTGTCACGTCGTGTCGGGGTCATGTCGCTTCGTGTTGTGTCGGGGTCATCACGTCACATTGCTCGATGTGTTATGGTAGGATCTCCTCCGCATCTGTGAGACTGCTCCCCTTTTGAGCTAGTATGCTCTGCGCTAGTATACCCTATAGCTTTGATGGCTTGCTCCTAATCTCATAATTGAACTCTTGCAAAGAGATCAATCACTTGGCTAGGCAATCACAAGGTTGGAGCTTGTTCAGTATAAGTGCAATCCCTCTGCCTTGGTGAAGAACATCACCTTCTCATAAAGAATATAGTGTTTGAACTTATTGGTGGTGAACTCCATAGCCAAACAAAACTTCTCCAAATAGTTGTAATAATAAAGCTCTAAAATTCGCAACTTCTAGCTTGTGAATGCAATAGGATGATAAAGTTGTGCCTTCCAAATTTGGGATAGGAAATAACTAATACTACACCTGGTCATAAACGTGAATATATAGAAAATCTCACCTATTTTTGGGGCTTTTAAAACCAGTGCTTTAGATTTTAACATCTTCAAAAGCCACTTTGCATGCTTCTGTCCATTCAAAACCATAGCTATGAGATAAAAGATTCATCAAAGGTAACGACCATTTAGCCAATACATTAATGAATCGATGGTAGTACCCCACAAATGAAACAAAACTATGAACTTCCCTAAGACAAGTGGGTGGGCTTAGGGCCACAATAATAACCATCTTCTCAGGGTTAGTAGAAATACTAGCCACACTCACAACATGACCCAATAGCAAACCATAAGGTACCCTAAATACACACTTCTAAGGATTCAACGCTATGGAATGTCTACCTCCTATTAGGACATTGTCAAGCATTAAAGATCTGTGATAGAGGGTAGTCCTTGTGACCCTGTCCTTCCTGCTTGCTAGGCAGTTGTCCTAGGAGTCCCTTCTAGTGTGTGGAAATTAGAGAAGTCTGCCAAAATATCAAGGAAGAACAAAGAGTAGTTCTATCAATGGAGTCATTTACAGTTTTGGAGGAAGCTCATTGAGGATATTTGGCGGCCATTTTTCTATCGATGTGACCATCAAAAAAATCCAACAAGTTGGATTATGGTTGTCGACCATGCATAACAATGTACACTATCATGGGATTTTATGCTTACAGTGTGAAAAATGGAGATGCTATGGATCATGTAAGTTTGCATAATTGGTCTACAGGAGCTTTAGGACAGGTCACAGGATGGAACACATGGACTCTTCAAGTTCATTTTTGTTTGGAAGTCACTAAGTTCAGCAAATCAACTAGATTTGAGCATGGGACATGGAATAAGACCTGCTAGTGACTTAGGTAATTGGAGAGTGACTACGTGAAACTTGAGAGTTGTGTGGGAGTGAGCAGGGAGATCAGCGTGATTTGCACCTCAAATCACGGGCGTGAACTGTCGAGGTAGAGCTGGACCATAGGTGCTACCAAGGGCATGCAACTAGAGTTCCACTAAAAAACGGGCTCTAACATGAGGAGAAGGCAAGGTGTGTCTTATATATTGCATTTTGGAAGAAGAAGAAGGAGCTATGGTGATGTCCTAACATGAAAGAATAGGGTATCCATGACCAGCAAGGTTTCTTCTTGTTCCATCTCCATTCATAGGGCTTTCTTGATGCCCAAAAGCTTGACTCTTTCCCCCGGGATCTAGTGAACCATTAGGGGCAGCCAAAGGAGTGATTTTTCTTTGTGTATGGGTTGTTTTGGATTGTTCAAAACTGTCATAAATAGGGCAATCCATAGTCCACTCAATTGGAAAATATTGCAAGTGATATTAATGCATGTATGTATTGGATACGGTCCCCAAACAGTAGGGAAACCTTGGGAAATCATTAAAGGAGCTTATGATTGAATTTTTATGCATTTTGAAGCCTTGATTGAGGGCTGGAATACTCTATTATTAAATCATTATTAACAGGGCTAAAGTATTTCATTAGCTTTGACATAGATTTGTCAGAAGTTTTTGATATATGTCCTAATTGCAAAGGCTTCTACCTCTATTAGATTTAAGCTACATGTACTTTTGAGGTGAATACCTATAACAGTCAATGGATGACAACAGCATGGATCATGGATAATGTTATGTATTTGTGTATGAGCTAGGCTATTGTCTCAGTGCAACTTGGGCTTCAATCCTCCCTTGTTTAGATTTATTTTATTATGAGTTGATCTCTTCCATGTATGACAAGATGCTGAAATAATTTTACTAGATTCACCTCTATCAATTCTCTTCTATATCTCCTATTTCTTTAATCCCCTTCTCTTTTGTCTACTCCTCCCCCTGAATCTCCATTCACCCTACTGTCTCTTACCTTTGTGGTAGACTTTCTACCCCAAATGCTCCGACACTATTGAACCTGACGTGAAAGTCAATAGTAGGTGTGTAAAGATAGGGGATTCTGCAGGTTCAAGTGGTGGTGATGCTTTACAATAGATGATTGCTTTGTTGCAGCAACAACAACAGTAGCAGTTGTTGTTACAACAGCAAATGCAAACTCATTAGGAAGCAAAAATAATTGATTACTTAGCTATGAATGCATTGCAGGGAGTGGGACATGAATTGAAGCAGTTTAAGGGTCAAAATGTTTTGGCCTTCATCCAGATGTATGAAGAAAAGATGTTGTTTCATGGGGTATCGCAATATGCATGGAGTCGGCCGGTTGGCCATGTATACATTGCATGATCAAATTAATGAGCTACACAGAAGAGATGTTGATTGGGCAGCTTTTAAGAAAGCTTTGAGAGAAGAGTTTTTCTTGGAAGATGTAGGCTTGGTAAGTAAAAATACATTTACAAATTGGATTGAAAAGCCCTAAATGGTTGGTTTCTACAGCTTTGCTTTGTAAATTTGAAAGTCGATATGCACAGTTGGATGTAGATAAACAGCAATCATTAGAGAGTCGGAAAATTGATTTGTTTTTTAAGGCTCTAGATCCTATTATTCAAGAGAAGCTGATTGATCATTTAGAAGATGCCTCTTTTGAAACGGGGCTCAAATCAAATTGGGCTAATGTAAGTGAGGTAGTGCATATGTTGGTAAAGAGAGAGCGGATGAAATTAAGATGGGGTATAGGTACTACACCTGTCAGTACTCAGAAGGGGGCTGAAATTGCAGCCAAGGGGCCTATGGCTATTGCAGAACATCTGGCTATACCTATTGGTCAGGCTCTTAAAGGTGATACTATGGATAAATTAATCAAAGGCATACGTGATTTGAGGTTGAATTTGACATAAATCAATGCAAAGGTCAAAAATTTGGATTTTAAGGTAGAAGAGAAGGGTTGGGCAATAGCCCACCAAAGACCATTCAAAGAAGGATACAAGAGGAGATGCATTTGTTGTGACAGTTTACAACAGGAAAAGCGAGATTGTATAGCCTACCGTGAAGCAAAAGTGAAAAGGTTAGTCTTTTGGAAAGATGGTAAAATACATGCAACATAAATTGGTCTTCCAATAGAGCCAATTTTTGGAAATGGTGGCATGCAGAAGAGGTTGGAAGATATGGTAGAAAGGATAGCATTTGTTGCATAGATGCAACCACATATGGCTTGAGAATTGAAAGGACTAATGAAGCTCATAAAGGAGGCATGGCTAAAGCAAAATCTCGCCTTTGGATGCAAGCATTAGATTGCATGGAAAAGGGAAAAATGACAAAGTCCAAGAATTGGCTGATGCAAGTCAGAGTATACGAGGGAGAATAGGATGGAGTGCACCAATGTTAGCCTATGCTTATTTGGCTGAGCTTCATAATCAAGAAGCTCTTGTGGAAGAAAAGAGAAGAAGAGATGAGGACATTGCTGGTCCTTCCTCTTCAGGCCTATCTAAACACATAACACAAAGTAAAATGGAGTAGTAGAAAGAGGCTAAAAAAGCCATACCTAAGCATCTTGTTATGGAGGATGCATCTCAAGAGAAGAAATAAGAAGGGAAGAAAAGGGGCAAGCAGCCCGATTACAAGCTGCAATCAGATATTAAAACTACCACAAACCTTTAAAAAGTCTTGGAAGAACACATACTTGACAGTAGAGTGGAATTCATACTTGGCGAAGTTCTTGGAATCATGAAACATGAATTTCATGATGCAATTATTGATATATTGAAACAAAAAAGACAATTTGATGGTGAAGTTTTGCAAGCATTGATGCAAGTTGACATAGACATAGAGAAACAACTTCAGAAAGAGTATGATGATTCATGTAATGTTGTTTTAAAATACGCTGATGTTAAAAATGGGCTAAATGGGAGTGTAGACAGTAAGCTCTTCTGAAATTGGTCTTATGGGTAGCAGTAAGCATAGAGGGAAAGCTATGTATAATGGGGATGTCCATCAACAAGTACATGAAGAAGAAGATGCTCATTTTATTCCAAGCAGTCATTATTCACAAACGCATTGGGCTCGTGCTACAACAGAGACCATTATTAAAATGGGAGAAAGAGAGACGCCTTGCATAGCTCACTTGGATCACGGTTCCGAAATCAATGTTATGGCACACAATTTGTATAAGAATGGAGGTTTGCCGATTGATGTAGATCTGGGATGGCACATGCGGGCAGCCAACAATTCATCTAGGGGATCTTTATGTGGCTTGTTCGAATGTTCCCATAACTATTAGAGATGTTAGGGATGAATATCATTATTTTGTACAAGATTCATGTAGCTATCTAGTGATTTTGGGGTAGCCCTATATTTTGGAATCTGGATTGAAAACAAAAGCTTTGGATGATGGTTCATCATATGCTTGGGTATGAAGTAAAGACAATACAAAGGCGGTACAGTTTATCACTATTTGTGTGAATCATCCCCACAATCGGGATAGGCTGCGGGATAATCCTATGCCACCTAATGCATGAAAATTTAAGGGTTTTTAGACAGCACTGCTGGAGGTTATGGCAGTGCCTCTAGGGAGATAATTATGCCTCCAAGAAAGGGGGAAACTATGATTGTGTCTGGATTATAGGAATGGATAGCATGTAGTCTTGGAAAATTTAAGAATATTTCAACCATGTGTAGGGATGAAAAGAAATATACTTGTTGTGCTAAAAAAGAGCTAAAGACATATGGTTTGATGGATGCAAATGAAGACATTTTAGGGCTGGTTGATGTGGATACTATGGATGAAATTCTTGCAGCAATTAATGTTAAAAACAGGGCTGAAAAAGAGGTTATCTATGTTGGTACTGTGTAGAGATGTATGAAGTCATTCTAGAGTTTACTGAGCATGAATGTTATGGACTACAACATGGGTTGCAAAACAGGGTTGTTGGATAAGAAGTACAAAACAATTTCAAAGAAGGTTAAGCTTGTGGCTTTGCCTTTACCACCTATTGAAAGTGATGGGTTGGCTAAAAAAGTGTCTGAATAGCCTAGTTTGTAGGATCCACATGGAGTAGGACATAAATTTACAATTGAAACTTTACAAAAGTTGAAAATTGGTGATACAAGCCTTCTTTTGCTTGCAAAAAGAGCTTGTTTTTGGCAGATGTTGGCAAGGCATGGGAAAGCCTTTGTGTTTTAGCCAGATGATATTGGATGTGTTGATCCAACCATATTTGCACCTATGGTGATCTTTACAATACCTCATGTGCCATGGAATTTTAAGCCTATTCCAGTACCTTGGGCATATTTGCCTAAGTTGCTGGAGCTTTTAAATAAGAAGATCAGGATGCGGATTTTGGAGCCTTCTTTAGCTCCATATTCGAATTGGTAGTATACTGTGTTGAGAAATATGCAATCACACCCATGTGATAGCCTCTTTGTATGGAGCAATAGGGCAAGACACAAGCAGTTTGCTAGAAAGGATGCCCTAAAATACAGGATGCCTGAATCCCATAAGCACAGTGGAGAAAAAGGAAACCATCATGAGCTTATAAAGTGATGTACCTTCTTATCATTCAATGATGGAATACAACTACACTTTGTCCTTTCAGTCATAATCAGTGTCATACTCAAGATTGTGTTTATGATTCCAAGCTTCCATCTTGGAACCTAATTCACTTGAGTAACAGTTGGTCTCTTCAGTCTATGTCATCATCATGAACATTCTCTCTGTGTTCCATATGCCATAGCCATGCTCTAGATCCGACATTCTAACATGGGATCAGAGCTCAATTGAGCATGGACCAGCTCATCTCACTTCTCTCCTTTCAACTCCTCTCCATCTTTGCTCTGCTCAGTTTGAGTGTTGGACCCCATCTCCAACTTCATTTGCATTTTTATCTTCAATGAAGCTTCCATGGCAACCATAGCCATCAACACCCTGTCAGCTTGAAGCTTTCTCATATCTCTCTCCACAAGCCAAACCTCTCTGAACCTCCTTCTGGAGAAGTGTTTCTCTACTTCCAAAGCTCATCCGTTGCACCTCAATCATTAACATTGGACAACTATAGCTTCAGCATTGCCTCTTTTCAAAGTCAATGCCACAATTGTGTCTATGGACACCAACACCTACCTAACTTGGAGGAGTTGGATCTCCACATACAGGCCATATCTCTCTAAGCCCTCTTCTAGAGAGACATTCTCTAACTCTAGGCACCTCTATGTATCACAAAAAAGTGGGACATTATCCACTCTCTCTAGTGGTGTAGCATTACAGTTTTCCCTTATCATTGTCAGAAATGCATCAATTTTGGTCGTACTTTCAATTCTTGTTATATGCACCACGATGTTGACCACAATCATAGGGAAAAGAAAGCCCATAAAGTAGGCTTACTTCTCACAAAAGGTCTCCTAGAAATACCTATTGTATGGCTGCACCACAACTGAATACTCGGTCGCCTATCAAGCCCTAGAAGCAGAAAGCTATAGCCATAACTCAAAAGCTTAATCTTTACATCATTTTCTCTCTCCTACCACTCAAACAAAGCTTTTGCCACTCGAATCTAAGCAAACACTTTCCCATCAAGTCATTAAGGAGGGAAATTTGAGAAGACTTGGAAGATTTTGAGACAACATCAACACCCAGTTCTTCATTGCTTCTACAAGTCTCAAGCTCATTTTCCACTACATTCCCTTAGCTCAATCCTTGTATTGCCACTCAAAGATCTGTTGCAATACTCAAGATTCTAGCAAAGCATCATGAAAGATGATTTTTGATGCCTAGAAAAGCTTAAAAATAGCCAAAAAATCTGAATTTTAGGAGAAAAATAGACTTCGTCAAAGGTAGCAAGTGCAATCAGTACGAATTTAAGCGACAATGCTCCAAAAGTGCTTTAAAGACCCATTGATCAACGGTTGGGGAATTTTCATAATTTTTTGACTCTTAGACGGGACTTTTGGAGATGCCTAGTAGTGCAGGACTTCAAGACGGACTATCGGAATTTTTTAGATTTCAAATCCGAGGCCGAACGTGGGAGATAGGCCGGAAACAAGGGCCAAGACCAAAAGGCCAAGTATAAATGGACTTAGGAAACCCCAAGGGCTGTGACCCTTAGGGGCTCCCTTTGAGGGGGCCCAAAATTGATTTCGTGAGGGGGGGGAGGGGGGGGAGGGGTTTGATTTTTCCTAGTGGAAAAAAAACCGCCATCCTACATGGCAACGATTTGAAAGATAAGGGGGAGGGGACGCTATGAGCCATCTACCACTTCAATGTAACCCCCCCTTCTGATCATATCCCTGATCTTCCTCTTCTCTACACTTCCTATCGCCGCCTTCGGCCTCTCCAATGGCTACCTGAAGATGAAGAATAGAAATCAGTATTTCTGTCTCCTCTTTCTCTCTCCTAAAAGAGGCAATTCATGTGGAAAGAATCAAGAAGAGAATCGGGTGGTAAACGCTTGTCTGGCATGGTACCAGATCACTCCCGAATCGATGGAGGGCTAGAGTTGGCTGTTCAGAGGTGGGCAGAGCCTTGAATGAGGGTTGATTTGTAGTCCTGAATTAGATCTAAAACCTACAAAGAAGGAAAATAACAGTAACCCTATTTTACAAAGGAAAATTGCTTCTTTTTTATATTTGATTGAGCCAATATTGATCTTATGGAGTGAAAATTGGTAGACATGCTGTTTACTATTTGTTCTATGCTCGCATAGTGAAAAAATCAGTCAGAAAACATAAAGTCAAAATGCTGGAAATAATTTTTAGAAACCCGTAAAACATGGTTTTTATGAGAAAAATGGGGTTTTGGGTGTTTTCGAGTGGGATAAACCAATATACATGGAATAAAATGCCAATAAAATCTATATTTCTGCTATTCTAAGAATCAAGAGCCAGAGCTCTGAAAATCTATCAATTTTTTATTGGAAAAATAGACAAAAATGGAAAAAATAGGGAAAAAATAAGAATACGTCTCAAAAAAATAAGAAAAAATATAATAAGTGGTCGTGAATGTATGGTAGTGGTAGAGCATGAGGTTTGGCCTCAATTTGCCCTAACTTTTGTCACAGTGCGTGACTTATGGCTTTTCATACATTAAACATAACAAAAAAACCTCTATACACCTATGCAATGAAGCAAAACTTAAATGGTGAGGGGGAGGAGGATTTTGTGCAACAGTTTGAGGGCTGAAATAATACAAATTCTGATTGTTTTTTCTATGCATAGCATTTAGGAAACACCCTATTTGGAAATAAGGGATCTAGTAGCACAAGGTTCGCCTTTGTGCTAGATTCTTGCAACGAAGCATATACATATTAATTGGAATTCATAAAAAGACTCTTTGCATACTAGCACATAGGCTGATTTCAAAACATGACTATTTGTGCACGATGAGACATCCACTATTGCATTGATCATGCATATGGTATCAACTCCTAGAAATACATAGCAATTGTTTGAATTATAGTTGACCCACGCTTAAGAGGGTGAGATTCCCCTTGCCGTAGGTTAGTCATTTGTTTCTTGGGGGAAATTATTCATGAGGAAACATGGTATCTCTTGGATCTCGCTAGAAAAAAGGGGAGTCTTGTGCAAATGTGTTTATATGTAAAAGCAGCGCATCGAGGGGCCAATCCCCAAGATATAGGAGAGCTGCAGTGGGGCCACGCCAATCAACCGATGGGGTGCCTCCTATGTCTGTGATACATGGCACTTATTGCCAATATGTGTGGGATATCCCCTTTGAGGGGTTTTAGGGAAGGTGTCGTTGAACACTAATCTAGCTACGAACACAATATTCGATATATCTTGTGTGCATTTAGTTATTACAGACGCTTTTGGCCCGCGAGGCTCTATGGTAGTGGAGGTGTCTGTTGTGTGCATGAGATCTGGCTAGTGCCATAGCCAATGGCCATGTTTGGTCCCATCACTGGTGCATCTACTGAGAGCCGCCTCAATGTGGTGGTTTCCAAATCTAGGGTCTCTTAGGACCTACTTGTTAGTTGATGTCCTTTGAAGAGATCCGTCAAGCCGAACTCCAAAAACACAATAGTCAAGGCGAGAGGGCTAGACGGAGGGCCGAAATCAATAGTCAATATTCTCCTAAAAGGAGTATTCCTGAACCTATTCAAGGGCGGGGTCTTAGTAACCTTAGCCTGACCGTCAAGAGGTGGAAGTTCTAGTACTTCCCACGTCCTGATTAATCTGCCCACTTCAAGTGGTGTGACAGCTTTGCCTGTCTCGATTCCATTAGAAAATTTGATCATTGCCATGGTGCAACCTATCGCAAGCCTTGTGGGAACGCCAGATTTTCCAGCCTTAGGTTTCCCCCTATCCATTTTTAATGGGTTAGTGGAAGAGAATGCGGAGCTTCATATAAGGGAGTTCCAAAAGCTGATGTTTAACTGCCACATCCAAGACGAAGGGCATCTAATTATATTCTTTAACATGACCCTGAAGGGAAGGGAAGCTATATTATCATAGCCTTGATATCGGAACCATAACCACCGTGGACTTATTTTATGAAGCCTTCTGAAGGGAGTTCGCCCCTGAGAGGGGTGGCCAATATTGGATGCACGTGTTGAATTTGGCACGCCAAGAACCGCATGAACATATACGAGTGTATCCCAAGAATATCAAAGATGTTTTCCATAAATTGGATGCCTCTATCCCTATTCCACCTGCTGCCGAGTTACAATACTTCTTGCATGGTCTTGATTTTAACATCCAGGTGCAGCTGAGTAGTGTTACCTTGGCGGATGTAGACACTCCATTAGACAAGTGCAAGAAATAGAATCCCAACTGCAAGTGGCCTATGCTTCTCAAACCAATCCCAATATGGGTCTAGCATCGGGAAATAATTTGCAACCGATCAATGGCAGTGGAAGCCAAGGCATAGGGATGGCCAACCCTAACGGGAGAGGGAACGTGGTGCTAAATGTCCCTTTATTGCCAGCTCTGCCGAGTGTGACTATGCCTATGGATAGTCAAATGCCTCCAAATGTGGGAGACCAAGCAGTGAACCCTAACATTGTTCCTGTGGGTCAGCAACCAATGCCTAATCAAATTGTGTGGCCAAGGGACCGACGGGTAGACAATCAGGGCTATGAGTTGAGTTCATCAAATGTCCTTAGCAAAATCAAGGACATGATGAAGCACTACACAGATATGATCTCTAAAAAATATCGACAAATAGCCATTGATGTTAATTTCTTAAAGAAACACCACAATCTGATAGGGAATTGATGCTCCGAAGAGGGTGCACCCTCTAGATTCAACTACAAATTGTGTGGTGGGCAACATTATCCACGTAATTGCCCAAATGTCAAGTGGGACATTTGCGAGAAGTCCAACCATTTAGCAGCTCTACCAGTTGGAGCAAGATCATTTCCCTCCAGCAAGGCAGTTGGCAACCAGGGCCTATTAATCATCGTGCACAAGGAAACAACTTTTAGCAGGATGATGGGCCGAAAATAAATACTCCAAAGGGTAAGGCTACTGTCGAAGAACTACCAAGCGACAGTGGGGTGAGCCTCATTGACGTTGTGCAGGTTAATGGCACTGAAGCTTCTGGCCTACGTGCCATAACAAGAGGCCAAAAAAATAGAGAAGGTTACAAAGATATCGTAAAACTTGTCGATGGAAACCCTAGGTAGGATGATGAAGGAATGCAAGTTCTAAATCTTGACGAGGAAGGGGGACCTCTGAAGCCCGTAGAGAGTAAGGCTGACGCTAAGAGAGATAAAGAGGTGTCGAGAAAGAAAGTGAGAGTTAAAAAAGAGGCAATAAAGCTGGTGCAGCATCCTAAAGAGCATATGGTTTGGCACGAGAAGTGAGCTTTAGCTAATTATCACGAATTTGATTTAGCTAGCTCCCTTTGCGATGTTAAACTAGACGTAAATCTCTTGTAGATAATCAAGCTGTCGCCAAGAGTATGCAAAGAATTTAAAAAGATCTTGCATACGGATTATATCATAGAACCCTTGGGAGAAGCACGGGTAGGGGATGACTGGTTTGAACATGCCAAAAAGCACTACCCAAGGGTTGCAGCCTATGTTGATGGGATTCTAGTGGATAATGCTATTGTCGACATAAGATCCTCGGTTAATATTATGAGTTCTGAATTGATGGAGAGGTTGGGTCTTGTGATTCAGAAAGATGCCTCCACAATCCTTAGAATGGATGACGATAGTTTGAGGCAATCTGAGGGTTGCATTACTAAAGTCCACGTGGCAGTTTCCAACGTAGAATGCATGTTGGACTTTAAGGTAATCTGATTTGCAAGGCGTCCAAGTTACCAAGTATTGATTGGTCAACCTTGGATTTTGCAAGCAAACTGTCAAGTAGATATACCCACTAGTGGATTGATATTTGGTAGAGGTGCTAGACGTGTGGTAGTCAATGCATACCCTGAATCATCTCAAAGTGAGCGAGCTCCCCTATCTTCTATAGAGTCAGAGACAATGGAAGATGTGTCTACAAGTGAGATGTCGTTGACTGACGAATCCAAAGAGGGATCAACCACAGAAGACATCTATCAAGTAATGTTGAACAAGCCATTAGAAGCCCAAGATAGAATAAGGGACACAGATGTTATTGAGCTAGACCTTGGTATGCCAGACAATGAGTGGCCAATAAAGCTAGGGTCCATGCTTAGTGCGGAGGAACATGAGGATTATGTCACTCTGATCCAAGAGTTCCATGATATTTTTGCTTGGAGTTATGATGAACTTAGGGGCATTCCCCCCAGCCTCGCTATTATCCATACAATTCCATTGAAGGAAAGAAGGCATCTTGTGTGATAGAAAGTTAGGCATATGCCGTTTGAGTTGCGGGATGGGCTGTTCAAGGAATTATAGAAATTAGGAAAGTGGGTTTGATCTTCCCTATGCAGCACACTGAATGGTGTTCACTAGTTATGATCAAAAAGAAGAAAAATAATCAAATCTAGCTGTGTGTGGACTTTCGAGAGTTGAACAAGCAAACAGTTAAGGATTACTACCCACTACTCTTTATCGACCAGATTTTGGATCAATTGGTAGGTAGGGAGATATATTCATTCATGGACTATTTTGCAGGCTATAATCAGATGGCGATTACAGAAGAGGATAAGCTCAAAATGATGTTCATAATAGTCTTTGGGACCTTTGCATATCATGTGATGGCTTTCGTCTATGCAATGTGCCTGGTTCTTGGCAACAAACTGCCGATAAGAACTTTGGTGACATTTTCCCTGAGGAGCTAAAGGTATTTATTGACGATTTAGGGGCAGCCACCGTGAGAGAAAGATAGTTGATTATTTTACAAAAATTCTTTGAGCGATGCATACAATTTTGCATAGCTCTCAATCCGAGGAAGTGCATTTTTGGCGTACCTTATGGGCTCCTGCTGGGCCATGTAGTTAGCTTTGTAGGGATTGCGACAAATCCTAAAAAGATCAAAGCTATAGTCACCATGAGTCTGCCACGCAGCCCCAAAGAAGTCCATAGCTTTCTGTCATCAGTTGGATATTATCAACGGTTCATAGACACTTTGGTAGAAAGAACGTTGCCATTGACAAATTTCTTATCCTTCAACTGTTTGTTTATGTGGAGTGACCCTTGTAAGGTGGCTTTCGAGGATGTAAAGCAGGAACTTGTAAGAGCACCTCTGCTGAAAGCATCGAAGCGGGGTGATATTTTTTTATATCTTTTCAGTAACTACCATGCATAGCATTAGTTGTTGTTTAGCTCAGATATGGGAAGAGAATTGGTATCACCTGATTGCTTTTGCCAGTCGGAAGCTAGGTGTATCTGAAATTAATTATACTTATATGGAAAAGTTGTGCCTTGCGATAATCTTTACGACTAAAAAGTTTTGGCACTACATCCTTTATGAGAAGGTTGTCCTTTATACGAAGGCAGAAGGGCTACGGCTGCTAATGAATAAGCTACAACCGCCCATTTGGCAAAGTGGTTAACCACTTTGCAAGAGTTCGACTATGAGGTTAACAGCAAGCCACCCAAGTTGCAGGGTATCATAGAGTGCCTTGTGGACTTTGGGGAGCCAAAGGAAGCTCTGGCTGAAGGCAGTGACTGGGACTCATTATTCAAGATTGAAAGGGCATCTATTCCCTCCTTTATGCGCGATAACGCACTATTTGTCGGAGGAGAGACTGGAGCTAGTCTATCGAAGTCAAAAAAGTGAAAGATGAAGCAGCAGGATTTAAAATTCACATTAATCACAGGCACATTGTATCGGCAAGGGGTAGACGATATCTACCGCCGATGTGTAATGTCTGACAAGGTCATTTTTTGTTGGGCGGCTTGTTCAAAGATGAGAGAGAGAGACAGGGAAACTCACTCTCCATGAACCTTCAGGTTCCCATAGCTTTCTTCATTATTCCACTCTAACTAAAAAGCACACAATACAATGTAAAGTAACCTAGTCTTAGTGTTGACTATACTGACTAACTCTAGTCAGGTCACCTACTAACACAAACCCGACTTATTCAATGTAGTCACATGGAGACAGCACACATCTAGCTGTCACAGATGTCGGTCACACATAAAGACGTACCTACTGAGCTTGACTTCTAACACTCCCCCTCAAGCTCAAAAACAAAACTCAAGTCATCTGCATCACTCCAAGTAGCTGTCGAAAGTGAATGAACTTATCTTCACCAAGTGATTTGGTAAAGATGTCTGCTACCTGGTCTTTAGTATTCACATGCTTCAAGTCAATCTGATATGCTAAAACCATTTTCCTTATGAAATGGTAGTGAACCTCAATGTGTTTTGATCTTGTATGATAAATAGGATTGCTTGCTAGCATGACACTGCTCAAATTGTCACATTACAGCCTGACTTTGCTGTCCAAGTGTACTCCCAAGTCATTCAATAATTTCTGTAACCACATAGCTTCACAGGCCGCTAAGGCTACACCACAATACTTCGCTTCCGTACTGGACAGTGCAACTATAGGCTATTTCTTACTCTGTCAACTGATCATGCTACTACCCAATCCAAATGCATAACCACTGGTTGACCTCCTGTCATACGTGCAACCAGCCCAGTCAGCATCAGTATACCCCATCAAGTCAAGGGTTTTCCCATATGCATAAAACAACCCATGATCTGTGGTACTCTTTACATATCTTAGAATTCTCTTGACTGCATCCAAGTGTGGTTTGCGAGGCTTTTGCATGAACTGACTGATCAGCTCCACAGCATAACTCAAGTCAGGTCTAGTGATTGTGAGATAGATCAAGCTACCTACCATCTGTTTGTACATGGTAACATTCTCAATCTCTGTCCCAACATCAATCTGCAGCTTGACATTCTACTCTAAAGGCATATCCATAGGCTTGCAATCAGCCATACCATATTTCTGTAACATGTCCTGAGCATACTGCTTCTGTAGTAGCCATATGCCTTGAGGTGTAGAGACAACCTCAATCCCCAAAAAATATTTCAGCTCTCCTAGGTCCTTGACCTTAAACTCAGCCTGTAAACATGTCTTTACTTCAGAAATCCCGCTTTCATCATCTCCTGTAATGATTAAGTCATCAACATAGACCACTAGAAATACATAGCCACGATCTGTCTTCTTCACAAATAAACTATGATCAACATCACCAAATCGGAAACCATGTTGCTACAAATAACTGCTGATGTGAGCATTCCATTCTCTGGGTGCCTGCTTCAGCCCATATAATGCATTTTTCAACCGGCATACATGTGCTAGAAATTCTGGATGCACATAGCCTTCAGGCTATTCCATGTAAACTTCTTCCTGTAACTCTCCATTCAAAAAGGCATTCTTTACGTCCATCTGCCATAGTTTCCAGCCTCTAGTTGATGCCAAAGCAATCATAGTTCTAACTGTGGCCATATTTGCTATAGGGCTGAAAGTCTCCTCATAATCAAGACCATACTGCTGCACATACCCTTTTGCAACCAACCTGGCCTTGTATCTTTCCAATGATCCATGTGATTTACATTTTACCTTATACACCCACTTGCAGCCAATAGGTGTTTTGTCCTCAGGCAACTGTACCAAATCCCATGTGCCATTTTCAGCCAAAGCTGAATATTCGTCATCCATGACAGCAGCCAATCCTCATCTGCAATTGCCTCATCAAACTTACTTGGTTCTCTAAAACCTGTTACTTTCATCATATAAGCATAATGACAGGCTGAATATCCAGTGTAAGTATACCTATCAACAGGTCGTCTGAACCTCTCTAATCTCCTGAGCTGTGGCTCACTGTGAGCTTGCCTATCATGAGGCGGCACATAACGACTCTGCCTAGCACCTAGCGTCATAACAGACGGAATCCCCAATTCACTGTCTAAGCTGTCACTGCTAGATGAATCATAACCTGCAGTGAGTGGACCTGTTACATCTTCAAAAACCTTTTCTTTTCCCTTATTTGTTCTCCCCCTCACTGACATATCCTTGTCAGTGGATGCATTAGTGTGACTGTGCAATCGTCCTGTCCAAGGACTCACTGTAGATGATACATCACATGTTTGACCACTCATGGAAGTACTCTCTGTAGGAGTATTTTCAGCATGACTCATACTGGGTGAGCCATCAGTAGGCACTGCAACAGGATTCCCATACCAGTATGCTAACTCATCAAATACCACATCTCTACTTATGAGTGTTTCATGCGTAGAAGGTACATAACACTTATAAGCTTTCCGTTCCTGTGCATATCCCACAAACACACTCTTCACTGCCTTAGGATCCAATTTCTTCCTCTTCTCATCCGGTATATGCACATATGCAATGCTGCCAAATACCTTCAAGTGCGAAATATCAGGTTTATGACCATACAGCCTCTCATATGGAGTGACATCATGAATCCCTGCTATAGGGGTTCGATTCAACACATAGACAGCAGTCATCACTGCTTCAGCCCAATAACCATTTGGCAGACATTTCTCATTCAGCATAGCTCTAGCTGATTCCATCAGGACCCTGTTTTTCCTCTCTGCAAGACCGTTTTGTTGCGGTGTATAGCTACATGTGAGCTGTCTTCTAATCCCATATTTAGCAAGATACCTGTCAAAGTAATTAGAGACATATTCACCTCCTCCATCTGATCTTAAATAGGATATGTAGCAGCCCAACTCATTTCCAGCATGCTTCTTGAAGTCTTTGAATGCATCAAACACATTATCTTTATGCTTCAAAACATAAAGCCAAGTGTACCTCTGCTGAAGTCATCAATAAATGAGACATAATACCGTGCACCTCCAAAAGAAGCATTATGTGAAGGACCCCAAACATCAGAGTGCACCAACTATAAAGGCCTAATGCTATTTTTTACATGTTTCATGAAAGGAAACCGTGCCTGCTCCCCAAACTGACATGCAGGGCATACATGACCAAAGTCATTATACTTGAATTTAGGTAATCCAAGTACTACTTCCTTCTGCTACATAGATTTCAGCTTTTGTGCATTGACATGTCCAATCCGCTTGTGCCAAATCTCTACATCCTGAATGGCACTCTCATCATGAGCAAACATGGCTGCCTTAAGTCCCGGAATGGTCGCATCCAATGTAAACATCCTGCCATCCCTTGTGCCCTTGGCAATTAACTTCAAGCCATTTCCATACTCCTCAATGAAGCATCCATCTTTGTTAAATCTCACTTGTAGATTTTGTTCAGCCATTTGACCCACAGACAAAAGATTCTTTGTTATAGTCAGTACATGTAATACATCATGCAGGCCTTTCTTCTTGCCATCAGGCATCATAAGAGGAACAATCCCTTTATGATTTATGTCATGTTGGGTGTCATCCCCAATACATACATGACCATGTGTACCTTCAACCATCTCATCAAACCACTCTCCATGCGGTGTCGTGTGGTTTGACGTTCCAGAGTCAATGTACCATCTATCATCTCTATCATGTCTCAATGCATTTTTGGATACATGTTGCATGGCAAAGAGTCTATCAACTTACTCATCATGAACACCACTGGAAGATGCATAGTGTCCATGTTGCCTGCCCTTTGTCTTCATATCTCCCTGCTTCTTGTAGCAATCCTTTGCAATGTGCCCATACCTGCCATAATAATGGCAATCTTTGTCCCTGTTGGCCTGATCTGCCATGAACCAAATCCACCACCTCTACCTCAGGGTGATCTCCCCCTGACTCTAAAGCCGCCATATCCACGCTGGCCTTGTGTATTTGCACCATGCCAATTACCCTGCTGCCGCTGCTATCCATAAGCATTACGAGTGTCACCACGACCTCTAAATCCTCTGCCACGCTAGCTAGAGTATAACATAGTGTCTCTACTTTGAGATGCACTGGAACCTGTATTCAAACCAAGTTTGACCTCATCATGCAGCAACAAAGCAACTAGCTCTTCCCAGGTAGGGGGCTCTTCTCTAACAGAGATGGATGTGTCAAAAGCTTTGTACTCTTTCCCTAATCCATTCAAGGCAATAGCAATCATATCATCTTCTGATACACTTGAGCCAATGGTAGCAAGTTGATCAGCTATGGTCTTAATCTCGGTGGTATACACCTAGATGCTCCTGCCATTCCTAGACATGTTGTTGAACTGCTGTTTCAACTGGATCTTTCATGCATGTGTCATGGTTCCATAATTTTTCATCAGTATGTCCCAAGCATCCTTCGGAGTCTCACATCCACTGATTTGAATTACCATAGCATCAAATATACATAGAGAAAACCAATGCAGCACCTTGCATGCTCTCTCATTCCATAGCGTATAAGCTCTTTTCTGTTCATTAGTTGGATTCGTTGCAGGTAACTCAGGAGCAACCTCATCTCTTGTACATAGATCCCAATAACCTCTGCCAACCAGAAAGTTTTTCATCCTGAATTTCCATAATGCAAAGTTCTTGTTGTCTACAACTATCTGAGTGATATTGTCAGTCCCATGTGCATTAGCCATGATGCAATAGACTGTCTATCAAGTGCCTGACTCCCTGCAAGTCGATAAGTATCACTGACCAAGTTCAGTCCACAACAGTTTATGACAGTTTTCTGCAATTAATTGCAGTAAAAAACCAGGGTATTTCAGCCCACCGATAACCCAAAACAGCCCACAAACAAGTGATCTCAGCTGTAGGTATAAGTTTCAATACATAAGCTATGTACTTGCTTCAGCTTAAGCTTCTGCAACCTCACTACCAGGGTGAATACATGCAGTCTGAAAACTGTAAACTGTGAGTAACCAGCAGCAATTCCAAGATCAAAACTGAGTGGTATTCATGTCATACATGTCCCAAAACTTCCCAGATAGCTACTAGTACATTTGGCAGTCAAGACATAAGCACAGAGGCACAAAATAGTGCATAACTAGCAAGTATAAGTGACATAAATTTGCTTACAGATCACCAACAACCAATATTCTGGCAACCAAGATGTATTTCAGCTTCAAAAGTCCTCAAGATATGTCATACATTTACTTTATAGTGGCAAGTTCAATACATGAGCATTTGAGTAGGCATAGACAACTTGTCTTCATTAATCACTGTCAAAGAGTACATGACTATTCATAACCATGACTATTCACAACCAGCCCAAGCACTGTCAAGGGACTTATTTCACATTCAGATTTGAATATTTAGCAGCATCCAATGCTTTCCTCAATCCTCCATACATTCAGCATGCATATGTCAGTTCATATAGGTGATAGAAGCTCCAAAGTGACATGTATTGCTTCAGCAAGATACAATGCTTGTCATTCACTATGTATGACAGTTTTTAGCCATTAACATATTTCAGATCTCAATGATTTCAATGAGCAACTTCAGCTCAAATGCATTTCATCAAGTACATATGTCCTCCTGGCATATACCTTTGCTCCATCGATGCTTCTGGGTATGTTTGAGGGCTCCAGATTCATGTCATAAATGCATACATGCTTTGTAATGCCTGCATACAGCATGCCACTTTTTGTTGTAGACCTACAGTCTCTATTCTTAGCTCATAGGTGAGCCCTCACATAAGCATTTACACCTTGTACTCTTCAAGTACCTTCCACTAGTCTCTGTCAGGCATTTAGCCACTTCATATCACTTGCATATGATGTTTTTCAGCCATGAAGATGTCTGCAGAATATAGGCACAGTTTGCGCAGATCTGTCCTCTGCTCCAGCAGCTCGATTTGATGATGGTGATGATGATGAAGCACACACTAGTGCTTAATACCCCCTTCACAAGGCTCTAAACAAGCCACAAACAGTAGCTTGAACCATAGAGTAAGCAATCACACAATGCCTACCTTCCATCACAATGACAGCTTGTTTGATCTTTGAGAACCCTTGATCTTCCACTCCTGCAAGTCTTCTTGACTTCCTTTCTACTCCAGAGAGCTCAACCTACAAACGCTCTGATACCATGTTCAAAGATGAGAGAGAGAGACAGGGAAACTCACTCTCCATGAACCTTCAGGTTCCCATAGCTTTCTTCATTATTCCACTCTAACTGAAAAGCACACAATACAATGTAAAGTAACCTAGTCTTAGTGTTGACTAGACTAACTAACTCTAGTCAGGTCACCTACTAACACAAACCTGACTTATTCAATGTAGTCACATGGAGACAGCACACACCTAGCTGTCACAGATGTCGGTCACACATAAAGACATACCTACTGAGCTTGACTTCTAACACGGCTAACTGCACAAAAAGCCATAAGGGCAGGATATTGGTGGCCAGCCATTTTCCAAGATGCATTTGAGTACGTTAAAAGATGTGACATCTGTCAACGACATGATAGTCTAGAGAATAGAAAGCGACCACTCACTCCTATTATGGCGACCCTTCAGTTCGAGAAGTGGGGGATCGACTTTGTGGGCCCTATTACTTCGTCGTCCACTGCACATAAAAGATATATTATCATAGCGACTGATTATTTTACTAAGTGGTCGGAAGTACATGCAACACGGAAAGACGATGCAAAGGAAACTGTCAGTTTCCTATTAGAGCAAATAGTATGTTGATTTGGTCCGCCAAAAGAAATAGTATTAGACCGGGGGATGCATTTTCTGAACAAAGTGATAAAAAGCCTAACTGAGGCTTGGTACATCAAGCACAATAAAACAACCCCCTATAATCCACAAGCCAATGGTCAGGTCGAGAGTACCAACAAGAAGCTTGTGGGCATTCTATCTAAGATAGTATCAGAAAAGAAACGAGATTGGGACAAAAAGTTTCACGTGGCAGTGTGGGCATACAATATGACGACGTTCAAACAAGCTACTGGTCACACCCCATTCAAGTTAGTATATGGAGAGGAGTGCGTCCTACCTCTAGAGATTGAGTTGCCGGCAATAAGATTCACGATCAATCATTCTTTGGGTGATGGGGATGCCCTCTTAGAGCACTTTATGACTCTAGCACATCTCGATGAGATTAAATTGCAGAGCTTGCTAATCAGGAGGTGACCAAGCGTCGAATGAAGCAGCTCCATGACCTAAAAGCAAAGAAATACACTTTTAAGAAAGGACAGCTAGTGTTGTACTATGATGCACTTAGAGAATTATTACCAGGAAAGTTGGAGCCCAAATGGGACGGTCCTTATAGGATTGTCAGGATCGGGAAGAATAAATCCACAACATTATTGGTAGATCTTGAGGGTGTAGAGTGTAAGAATAAGGTTAATCTTAATAAGATTAAAATTTATTATTTTTGACTACGCTAATGACATAAGTGCCTTGCAGGTCTATGCACGATTGATCATAAATCTGCAAGGAAATAGCGATAGAGGTTGATGGGTCGACCGATCCCTTATTTGGAGCACCCATACTTAGAGCAGCAATATCATCAGGGAAAGCTCATCTGGTGGAGTAAAGGCTATAAAGTGACTGAGCAAGACGACGGGACATTCGTTTTGGAGATTAAGGTCTTTTGTCAGTGTTTGTAGATTTTGATGAGTGTCCCTGTAGTCTTTAATGAAGAAGGTGGGATGGATCCGTCAGTTCATCCTCTCAATATGTTGAATTTTGACTATCATAATTACGGATAGGGGAGTTCTGGATGGCTGGCTATGTAAACCCATTGTGGGCGTATACATTATATTTTGATGGGGCATCCAGGGGGCCTAATAAAAAAGAGAGTGTTGGAGTAGTTATCCGAGATCCCCGACATAGAGTTACAATGAAATTAGTTGCTTATCTCGGGGTAGGATTCATTAACAACATGGTGGAGTATAAAGCCTTGATTATGGGACTAAATATTGCCAAGAAAGGTGGTATTTGGTAGTTCTTAGTAAAAGGGGATTCCTAGCTAATCTTAAATCAACTCAATGAGACATACACAGTCCGAAATCCTATCCTTCATATGTATCATCGAATTTGTGGGGAATGTTATCAGACCACGTGTTATATGGCAAGCGATGATTGATATGGGCAATGCACCGAGACCCATCTACCACTATTATCCTGAACCCGTAGGTTGGTCAAATGACATGTTATGTGTATGCCTCTTGCTATATATGCAAGAGGTATGGGTCACAATTTAATGCATTTAGTTTAGGGCTTGTGCCCTTGATTTTCCTGGGATGGTGTATGTTGTTGTCTATCAGGGTTATTCCTAGGGGGATATACGTTATAATGTCTAATTTCTTTAGGCCAAGAGGACCAATTTTATTTACAGTGAAATGCATCATTTCTTAAGGCCAAGAGGGCCAATTAATCTATCTGATACGGGTGCGTTTAATGGTTTTCTGTTTTAGTGTTGTGCTTAACAGATTCTATGGATCCTGGGGGAGCCATTGTGACGATGATGCTTCTTGTGGCCCATCCAAGTGGTATTTATCCTTTATGAGTACCTTGCTCTTTCACTATGTATGTCTGAGTACTTGTGGGGGATCTTTTTCTTTGTTGGGGATTGGCAATTTAGGCATGAAGTCCTAGGTTTAGGTCTAGTATATCTAACGATGGTCTGAGTAGTTGTGACCTCATGTCAAAGCATTGTTAGGCACTGAAAGACTTATCTCTGAAGGTAGTCTTAGTGACCTTGTTCTGCTAGCCTACTAGGTGGCCGTTCCATGAGTTCCTGTTAATTGTGAGGCGGATAGATAAGCATGCCAGAGAAAAAGAGTTAATCTATAGAAGAAAAGTCCTGAATATCTTAACAGAAAAAAAAACAACAACCTATGTACAGAGGTGTGTAAAATGAGGTTCTAATCCCTCTAAATAGAAAAGGCAAGACATAAAAAATTTTGAGCAGTTGACCATCGCCTTGCGAAGGCTTGGTAGGTTCCTGGGAAGGAGTAGACCCGGGGCCAATGCCTTGTCTTCCTAGGGGTGGAATCTAGCTAGAAAAAGAATGTGAAGGAAGGTCGGAGTGAAAATAAAAGTGAGCGAAAGATTGAATAAGAAAAATAAATAGTGTCGCATTGAGAAGGTTTGGTAGGTTCTTGGGTACCAAGACAGGACTTGAGACCAATGCCCTATTCTCCTTGGGTCACTACGCTCAGCTCCCTACTTTTTACATGCCGTAATATGGAAAATCAAGGCCTAAAGGAGTAATGTACTACAAGCAAACATTTTTTTATCAAGCTATAGGAGTCCTCGCCTAGTAGGAGCTCCTTGTTGAGTTGCCTTAGTTAGGTGGGTAGTTCAGACCACCACGTAGGCCGACCTTTTGGATAGTTCTTTGTAGCTTGGCCATGTTGGAGCAGCTGGTTAGCGACTAACTTCAGACTTCTTGATCGATCATGCTAGGCCTACTCCTTGTGGACTTCATGCCTTGGTTTTGTCAGGGGGTAGGGTGAGTGTTGTGTTGTTTTTTAATGCGTAACTATTTTTTATCAGCTTGATGCTTCCTTTAGTTGTTTTTGTGCAGATCTGTTCATGCGATTCGACAGGTTGAGTCGTCCTATCTCATGGTTGCCAATGCATATGAATTTTGACGTCAAGAAGTGCTTAAAATTAGCCAAAAAATCTGAATTTTAGGAGAAAAATAGACTTTGTCGAAGATGGGACTGCAATCAATACGATTTTTAGCGACAATGTCCCAAAAGTGCTTTAACGACCCACCGAGCGACGGTTGGGGAATTTTCATAATTTTTTGACTCTCATATGGGACTTCTGGAGATACCCAGCAGTGCGGGACTTCAAGATGGACTGCCAAAATTTTTGAGACTTCAAATCCGAGGTCAAATGCGGGAGATAGGCCGGAAACGACGGCCAAGACCAAAAGGCCAAGTATAAATGGACTTAGGAAACCCCAAGGGGTGTGACCCTTAGGGGATCCCTTTGAGGGGGCCCAAAATCCATTTTGTGAGGGGGTGAGAGGGGGGGATTCGATTTTTCCTGGAGGAAAAAAAAGCCACCATCCTGCATAGCGACGATTTGAAGGATGAGGGGGAGGGGAGGCTATGAGCCATCTACCACTTCAATGTAACCCCCCCTTTCTGATCATATCCCTGATCTTCCTCTTCTCTATGCTTCCTATCGATGCCTTTGGGCCTCTCCAATGGTTGTCTGAAAATGAAGAATAGAAATCAGTATTTCTCTCTCCTCTTTCTCTCTCCTAAAAGAGGCAATTCATGTGGGAAGAATCGAGAAGAGAATCGGGTGGTAAACACTTGTCTGGCATGGTACCAGATCACTCCCGAATCGATGGAGGGCCAGAGTTGGCTGTTTAGAGGTGGGCAGAGCCTTGAATGAGGGTTGATTTGTAGTCCCGAATCAGATTTTAAAACCTGCAAAGAAGGAAAATAACGGTAACTCTATTTTACAAAGGAAATTTGCTTCTTTTTTATATTTGATTGAGCCAATATTGATCTTATGGAGTGAAAATTGGTAGGCATGCTGTTTATTGTTTGTTCTATGCTCTCATAGTGAAAAAATTAGAAAAAATAAAGTCAAAATGCTGGAAATAATTTTTAGAAACCCATAAAACACGATTTTTATGAGAAAACTGGGATTTTGAGTGTTTTCGAGTAGGATTTTGGGTATTCTAAGAATCAAGAGCTAGAGACCTGAAAATATATCAATTTTTTTATTGGAAAAATAGAGGAAAATGGGGAAAAATAGGAAAAAATAGGAAAAAAATAAGAATACGCTTTTTAAAAAATAAGAAAAAATATAATAAGTGGTTGTGAATGTATGGTAGTGGCAGAGCATGAGGTTTGGCCTCGATTTTCCCTATCTTTTTGTCACAGTGCATGATTTATCACTTTTCATACATTAAACCATAACAAAACAACCTCTATACACCTATGCAACAAAGCAAAACTTAAACGGTGATGGGGAGGAGGATTTTGTGCAACAGTTTGAGGGCTGAAATAATACAAATTCTAATTGTTTTTTCTATGCATAGCATTTAGAAAACAGCCTATTTGGAAATAAGGGATCTAGAAGCACAAGGTTCGCCTTGGTGCTAGATTCTTGCAATGAAGCATATACATATTAGTTGGAATTCATGAAAATACTCTTTGTGTACCAGCACATAGGCTGATTTCAAAACATAACTATTTGTGCACGATGAGACATCCACTATTGCATTGATCATGCATATGGTATCAACTCCTGGAAATGCATAGCAATCGTTTGAATTATAGTTGACCCACGCTTAAGAGGGTAAGATTCCCCTCGCCGTAGGAGGTTAGCCATCTATTTCTTGGGGGAAATTATTGGTGAGAAAACATGGTATCTCCTGGATCTTGTTAGAAAAAAGGGGAGTCTTGTGCAAATGTGTTTATATGTAAAAGCAGCCCATCGAGGAGCCAATCCCCAAGATATAGGAGAGCTGCAGTGGGGCCATGCCAATCAACCAATGGGGTGCCTCCTATGTCTGTGATACATGGCACTTATTGCCAATATGTGTGGGATATCCCCTTTGAGGGGTTTTGGGGAAGGTGTCGTTGGACTCTTATCTAGCTACAAACACAATATTAGATGTATCTAGTGTGCATTTAGTTATTACAACAGACGCTCCTGGCCCACGAGGCCATGTGGTGGTGGAGGTGTATGTTGTGTGCATAAGGTCTGACTAGTGCCATTGCCAGTGCCGGACCATTTTTGGTCCCATCACATCAATTCAAATTAGTAAGAAGAAGATTAAATTTGAAGGATTTAACATCAAGAATCATCATCTTCAACTCTAGTATCTCTTGATACTACAAAGTGTGTCTTCACACTACCTTGCACTTGTGTTTTTTGACACAAATTCTTTCAACTCTTCTGGTGAAAAATCAGAGATTTGAGGTTGATTCTCATATATGAGGATGACAAACAAAAAGATCTCTATGTGGAGACACTTCATCAAGAGTAACATAACTTGTGTTGCTTATTTACAATACATAGAGAATTTTTGTGACCCACTTGCAAGAGGACATGAAGCTACCTACACCAAAAAGAAATCAATGTATTCATTTGAAGAACTTGAAGACACGCCTGCTACCTTGGAGAAAGTGCAAGAGCTTGAAAACATTTATGCTGCCTCAAAGATTATACCTTTGCTTGAGAGGGACATGGACATAAAGACTAACGAAAGCAAAATCAATAAAGAAGAAGACCAGAAAGACCATACTGAAGAAGAAGACCAGACATACCAGAAAGAGAAAGACCAAGAAAAAGAAAACCATGAAGATAAAAAAAGCATCAAAGAAAGCAAAGTGGAATACATCAAAGAAGAAGACAAAGAAAAGAAGCTCTATTATGTCTACCATGACATATCTGATGAAGAAAACCACAAGGGCCTCTCGGTCCTTGTCTCCATTTTTCACTAGAACTTTTTATTGTATGTCCTTGCCATTAATGCTCCTGACATACGCCTTGTAAAACTCCTCATATAGCCTATGAATAAACAGCCTCTACACACTTAGTGAGGCCTTGTAACAGCCCTTGGATGTTAGCCGTGTTTTTTTGCTACCCACACTTATTCTTTTCTATAGTGATAGCCTCTTGTATTTACCATGGTTGTGGCATACCCACACTTAGCAAGGTTCTACTCATGATATCCTCTGTACACTTAGTGCCCTTTTCACAGTTGTGATTGAGGAGGGGTGTTGAGAAATATGCAATCACACCCATGTGACAGCCTCTTTGTATGGAGCAATAGGACAAGGCACAAGAAATTTGCTAGAAAGGATGCATGAATACCATAAGCATAGTGGAGAAAAAGGGAACCATCATGAGCCTATAAAGTGATGTACCTTCTTATCATTCAATGATGGAATACAATTGTACTTTGTCCTTTCAGTCATAGTAAGTGTCATACTCAAGATTGTGTTTATGAGTCCAAGCTTCCATCTTGGAACCTAATTCACTTGAGTAACAGTTGGTCTCTTCAATCTATGTCATCATGAACATTATCTTTGTGTTCCATCCGCCATAGCCATGCTCTAAATCCGACATTCTAACATACTGTTCCAAAGAAAAATGGTTCTTTGAGGTTTATATAGTATTTACAACCATTTAAAAAGGACACCATAAGGAATGTTGGATTATGCCCATAGTGGATTGTAACGTGCCTGCTCCTCAAATCACAGGACACGTCTTAGCAGTCCATCGAGAGATATATCTAGAAGATGCCGCCCGAAACTCCCAAGGAATGACACAGGGTTTGCCAACTAGGGTCTCTCGAGTCTTCCCCGCAACGGAACTTATCCGGCCGTTCCCACTAGGATCAACCTGAAGTCCGGGTTCCTTATAATTGGGTCTTCCTATCAGCCTTCTGTTGAGATATCAAGCTCCACTCGTGATATGCCAGGGTGTGCATTTATGTCACCAACTTATTAGCTGTAGATGCGATTGGTACACCGCCCATGAATAATAGCTAGATGACAGCTATCCTTATCTACTCTAGTTCGTGGCTCAGTTAGTATGCCACCTTAGTTAGTTGAGTTTGGTTTGAGACCCATATATAGGGTTCTTCTATTTCTATGTACTAGAGTTCTTTTGGCTTACACAACTAAGAAGAGGAAAATTGTTTTTAGCCTCCACCTTTGTGTGCATTCCCCTATTGTGCAAGCAAGAAAGCTACAAGTGAGACTCCTTCCTTCTCTCCCACAATCTTGACACCTTCTAGCATTGGTCTACAATTGCTCCACTTTGCGCAGACACAATTGGGCCAAAGCAGACTCATACCGCACTTGGTTCAAAGAGAAATCAAAATATGCAACAAACTCAAGAAAACCAGTCCTGTGGAGGAGGACGTGGTAACTCTAGAGGCAGGGGGAGCCAAAGAGGTCGTGGTGGATGGCAAAGAGACCAAAATGCAAACAGCAATGTTGAGTGCTACTACTTTGGTAAAATGGATCATATGGCTAAAGACTGCTATAAAAAGCAGAATGACATCATGAATGGAAAATTGCAACAAGGGAATTATGCATCTTCTAGTAGACAGGGTGATGACAGAAATGAGCATTTTTTTATGGTGCAGCACATGACCAATTCTGTGACAAGTGCAGAAGAAAGCAATGATGTGTGGTATGTTGACTCAGGTGCATCAAACCACATGAGAGGTCATGCAGAATGGATGCAGGATGCAAGGAAAATGAAAAAACCAGGATTTGTGGAGACTGGTGATGATACTGCACATCCTATTGTGCAGATTGGAAAAATTCCTTTGTCTATGCAGGATGGGAAAAAGAAATACTTGTTGGATGTATTTCATGTCCCGAATATCACCAAGAATCTGGTTTCTGTTGGTCAAATGGTTGAGCAGGGCTTGCAGGTCAGATTTAATTCTCATGGATGCTTTGTTGAGGATATGAAAAATAAAGGTCGCTTGATAGCAAAAGGAAAGAAGAAGGGTAGAATGTTTATGTTGGATGTAGACATGCCTGAATTGAGTGCAGCAATGTTTGCACATGGGACCGGTGTAGTTGCAGATATTGATATCTCGCATAAACGCATTGGTCATGTTAATGTACAGTGACTTAAATCAATGCAAGCCCAAAATATTGTTGCAGGATTGCCTAAATTCAAGGTTGCAGAAATGCATAAGGTATGTGAAGCCTGTCAGTTTGGAAAACAGGCAAGAAAACCATTTCCTAGACATGTTCAAGAGAGTAAGAAGCCATTGGAATTAATCCACTCTGATTTGTGGACTACTAAAGCTACATCTATTGGAGGCTTCATTATTTTGTCACTTTTATTGATGACTATAGCAAAAAGGCTTGGGTGTATTTTATGAAAAAGAAAAGTGAAGTGTTTGGGCATTTCAAAACTCTTAAAGCTATGGTTGAAAAAGAAACATGCCTGCAAATAAAATGCCTAAGGTCAGATGGAGGGGGAGAGTACCTCTCAAATGAGTTTGCAAGGTTCTTGCAGGAGCATGGCATAAAGCAGCAATATTCATGCAGTCATACCCCACAACAAAATGGAATTGCAGAAAGAAAAAACAGGCATATTGGAGAGATATCTCGTACCATGCTCAATGAAAAAGACCTGCCAGATTTTTATTGAGTTGAGGCAGTTGCTAGAGCAGTCTACATAATGAACAGGACTCCCACTACAGCAATACATGGGATGACTCCAGAGGAGAGATATACTGGTAAGAAACCAGATATTTCTCATTTGAAAATTTTTGGTTGCATTGCCTATGTTCATGTGCCAGATGAGTTGAGATCCAAGTTGGATCCAAAAGCTGAGAAGTGCATCTTTATTGGTTACTCTTTGCAGTAGAAAGGGTACAGATGCTATAACCCTTCTACTCGTAAGTTTACAGTGAGCAAAGATGTTGTTTTTTATGAGATGAGTAGCTGGTATAAACCAGTAAATGTGATTGATAATGTAGATGCACAAAATGGTAATGCTGCACAGAATTCACACCAGCAGTCACAAGATATTAGTGGACCTGGAGCGTCCTCTAGCAGTGATTCACATTCTTTGCCATAGACAGGCAGATTGAGATCAGGAGAATCTTCTCAAAGCAATGTAGATAGTGGTATGCAGGTATCACAAAAAGGAAAAGAGAAGGTAGATCAGCCCATGTTTGATGTGAATGCAGGTCACTCTTATGTGGATGGTGAATCTAGTGGCTCAGAACAGAGCATTGATGATGAGTTTGGTATTCCTTCTATTGTTGCACCTGGAGTAAGGAAGACCAGGGATGTTTTGAGAGCACTTGGGAGTGAACCTACTTTACGCAGGTCTACCAGAGCTAGGTATCCTGTGGATAGGCTGAAATATGATGGATATACAGCCATTCACTATGCATGTATGGTCAAAGTGATACAGGAACTAGAACTCACTTCTTTTGAGTAAGCCATGGGAAAAGAAAAATGGGAGAAAGCCATGGATGAAGAAATGGATGCCTTGGAAGCAAATGCTACATGGGAATTGGTACCTTTGCCTAAAGGTAAGAATGCAATTGGTTGTAAGTGGGTTTATAAGGTGAAGCACAATGCAGATGGTTCTGTGAACAGATACAAGGCAAGATTAGTAGTCAAGGGGTATGCACAAACATATGGCATTGATTATGAAGAAACATTCAGTCCGGTTGCAAGGATGGAAACCGTAAGAACAGTCATTGATATGGTTGCATCAAAGGAATGGTCTTTACATCAGATGGATGTAAAGAATGCCTTCTTGCATGGTGATTTGCAAGAAGAGGTATATATGGACCAGCCACCAGGTTATGTGCATACTGTTCATCCTGAGTTTGTTTGCAGGTTGAAGAAAGCCTTGTATGGCTTAAAGCAAGCACCTAGAGCATGGTTTGACAAGATAGGACATTATCTTGTCACTATTGGCTTTCAGATTTCCAAGGCAGATTTCTCACTTTATGTGAGAAAAACAGAGAAATGTATTATGCTGCTTTCCATTTATGTTGATGATTTGATTATCACAGGTGATAGTGATAAAGATATCCTTCGTGTGAAAAAGCTATTGAAGCAGAAGTTTGAGATGAAGGATTTGGGAGAGCTGCGTTATTTCTTGGGCATTGAGGTGATTAGATCACCAAGTGGGATACAGCTCTTGCAGAGGCAGTATGGATTGGACATGCTGTCCAAATATGGGATGACAGGCTGTAAGCCTATTTCAGTTCCCTTGGAGCAGAATGTGAAGCTGAGCACAGATGCAGGTGAGCTTCTAGAAGACCCTACTATGTACAGACGCATAGTAGGAAGTTTGATTTATATGACTATTACCAGGCCAGATTTGAGCTATGCTGTTGGATTGGTAAGTCAGTTTATGCAGGCTCCAAGGAAACCGTATTTGGATGCAGCTAGACGCATACTCAGGTATGTGAAGTCCACATTGCAGTATGGACTATTTTATGAGACTGGGGTTCAGATACAGTTACATGGATACACTGATCCTGATTGGGCTGGTAGTATTTCTGATAGACGATCTACCAGTGGATATGTGTTCTCTTTTGGGAGTGCTGCAGTCACTTGGAGCAGCAAGAAACAACCTACAGTTGCCTTGTCGAGCACAGAGGCTGAGTACAGGGGTGCAACAGTGACTGCATGTGAGGTAGCTTGGTTGCATAAGCTACTTTATGATATGCATCAGCCTATAGATGGGCCAATTGTCATTTATTGTGACAACATGAGCAGTATACACTTGGCAAATAACCCAGTCTATCATGCTCGAACAAAGCACATTGAGGTGCATTATCACTATGTGCGAGAGAGGGTTTTACTAGGTCTTATTGATCTAGTTTATGTCAGCACAGAGGATCAAGTAGCTGACATATTTACGAAGGCATTGGGCGCAGAGAAGCTGCACAAGTTCAGAAACTTGCGTGGTGTGCAAGAATTGGGATTGAGCTTGAGGGGGAGTGTTGAGATATCGAGCTCCACTCGTGATATGAAAGGGTGACCGTTGTGCATTTATGTCACCGACTTGTTAGCTGTAGATGCGGTTGATACACCGCCCATGAATAATAGCTAGATGACAGCTATCCTTATCTACTCTAGTTCGTGGCTCAGTTAGTATGCCACCTTAGTTAGTTGAGTTTGGTTTGAGACCCATATATAGGGTTCTTCTATTTCTATGTACTAGAGTTCTTTTGGCTTACACAACTAAGAAGAGGAAAACTGTTTTCAGCCTCCACCTTTGTGTGTATTCCCCCATTGTGCAAGCAAGAAAGCTACAAGTGAGACTCCTTCCTTCTCTCCCACAATCTTGACACCTTCTAGCATTGGTCTACAACTGCTCCACTTTGCGCAGACACAATTGGGCCAAAGCAGACTCATACCGCACTTGGTTCAAAGAGAATGGGAAATGAGAGGGATGCATCGCTCGACCTCTCTGCCCATAGGGCATAGTCCCATTCCTGTCCCCTAAAACAATATGAATCAGGGTTGTACCCAAAATTGTCTAAGGTCATCGTTCAAATTTTCCTAATCTTCCTCTTTAACATTTCCTTTGAGAAAAGCTCTCGTCTAACCAAGACCACCCTTCCGTAGGATATACCCAATTGGTCACATCCACCATGCTTCCCTCTGGGGTTGTTCTAGTTATCTAATTACCTACCATATTATGTTTGAAATATAAAAGCATCTTCCTTAATTAACACATTAATCACAAGTTTCTTTACGTAATTTTGGGCATAGACACAAAGACAAGATAAAACAAGATCAAACACTTCCTTAACTTATCTTCACATTAATGTTTGTCTCCCGCCCATACAGGATACTTAAGTGTTCCTTTCTGCCTCCGTAGAAAAAATCCCTTCGTCTTTCGGAAATAAAAACCCGAAGGTTTATCCTACCAAGATTCGGCCTTGTAACTAGTATCAAGGCCTCGAGATCCCATCTGGAGTCACGTAGAACACTTCTGTAGGGCCCGGAGACATTGGGATTTGC
Source organism: Lygodium microphyllum (assembly GCF_053477565.2). Classification (NCBI taxonomy): domain Eukaryota; kingdom Viridiplantae; phylum Streptophyta; class Polypodiopsida; order Schizaeales; family Lygodiaceae; genus Lygodium; species Lygodium microphyllum. Next base: position 63,600,886 of record NC_141138.1, read on the forward strand.
AGCCAAAGTCCCCCATTGGCACCCAAGCGTCCTCCTATGCCAAGTAATTTCCACGGAGAGACATCTCGTAGCGGGTTCAGCCCACATTCCCGACACTAATTCATAACCCCCTTGGTTAGGGTTTGGTGGTTTGCGAGGGGTAGCTAGTGCCATCCTTCCTTAATTAACCCTTTAGCAAATCAACCACAGCTAAAGCAACTAGCCTAATAACATTTACTAGGGAAAACATCCCTTTTGTTCCCATGGCAATCAATCATCACAGACCCGGCCATCAAATCATCAACCACACCCCACTTGGGTAAACATTCAAAACCACATTAACAAATAGTTGAATGCACAACCTCTTGCTTCAAGGTATCGCAATCCCATTGCATGCACAACCAGAATTTAACTTGGATGTATCAAAACACTTTTACAACCTTTTCAAACAACCAAGCATAACTTGGGCCAACAATCCATCTTTAACAAGATCAACCTTCCTTAGAAACCATTTCAACAGTTCCAAGCAACATGCTTAGTATAAATCAATTACCCCTAAGTTTGCTCTCCTCCTTGGGTTAGGGCTTCGCAAGCTCAATTTAACAAATTCCTTCTAGATCCTTTAAATGATCTAAGTGATTTCACCTTGACCTTTATTAATCATGGTCACCTATTTAGGGTAGAAGATCAACCCAATTCTTAGAGTAGCTATCTAATATCACAGGTCACCAAGTGCTAACCCATATTGCTAGTACATCACCAAGAGTACATTAATGAGATTCCAACCTAATTAGCGATAGGTTATCGAATCTTCATCTATCGGCTAGAGTTTGGACAAGGATCTCTAAATGGAATTTTCTTTTAGAACTATTGTTGTAACAATGTTTATCGTGCAATCCCATTGTGTGTGCAAGTTAACATATATCGACATGTGCATGATCTAACTGTTACTTTATTGTACTCTATCCTCCTTGCGCATGAAAAACCGGTTTGCAATCTTAGGATGCTATTGCATTTTTTTGATAAGGGAGTATTTTTATCTCTTTCGATGAGAGGCTCCAATCCTTTTCATGAAAATAATGCAAACCAAGGTAATCCATTTAGTGTATAATACAAAAATATCTTCTACTATTAATCAGTAGAATGTTCCTCATGCAAGTGTTTGCGGTTTTCTTAATCAATTTTACCTATCATTTCATTGACCATAAACATGAAATATCGTATGATTATTACAACTATCGTAACTAGATTCATGCACAGGTACTTTACCTATCAAACCATGCAATATGAATTTTATTATGATCCCCTATCCTCATGAGATAAGCAAGACATCGAAGCAGTACCTGATTGTGGGGAGAAACTTTAGTATTTACCTTTGGTAGTGTGTTTGCATGGATGGTGGCATCTTGACCCAAATCTCCATCCATGGTTATGGGATTCCCATTCACTTGGGAAGATCTCCGCTTTGGGGCCTGTTGGGGGTAAAGGCGCCTCCTCCGTGCCGCCCCGTGTATTACTACACTGACAGTACCTGCCACTGCACACTGCAGGTGGCGGGCGCCCGTCACGTCACTTTATTCTTTATTCTTTTAGTGACAGTTTGAATAAAGGAAGGCCCGGTCATACATTGTGATTGTTGGAGTTCCCATTTCTTGTCTCTCTCTTTCTTGCTCTTGCTCTCCCGCCATAGCTCGCGTGCAAGCTTCGATCCTTCTCACCTTTCAACTGGTATCAGAGCTTGGCATTCTCTTGCTCGAGCTCGACTTGGTGCTTCCTGACCTTCGCATTGACTCACTTCACGCATTGGGTCTCCATCCCGGCAGCCATAGCTAACCTATCGAGCTCCCGACTCTCCCCGGCTTCCCGAGCTCCATCCTGGCCTTCTTGAGCTTCATCAGGGCCTTGCGCTTGAGGTATTGCTTCAGCATTTGTAGGCATTTGAGTGTATTCTCAGTTTGAAACAGGGCAGGAACAAAGGGCAGCCACTCTTCTTGAGCTCCATAGCTCATATCTTCCCTCCCCTTTGCATTGGGCCTTCATGGCTTGGTATGTGCCTACCTTGGGCCATCATTGAGCCCCCCCAACCATCATAACTCCACGTGATTGGAAGCAGCACTCCAGGCCTCAACACGCTGAATTTGGCACCCATTTTCAGATTTTGACCTCCACGTTTTACAGTTGAATGCTTTGTTGCTCATGGAGCACTCATCATTCGCCTATTTGGAGGGCATTTGAGCCATTTTTGGATGTCATTTTGATGCTTTGGCTTGACATTGAGGTTGGGAGCTTATCATTCTCAGTTTTGAAACTATCATTCACTGCATAACAGTGCTAGAAACAGGACAGCACCCCTGACACTGACATTTGTTGCTTATGCCTCATTCCATTGGAGCTATTTGATGCCCGTATGCATTCTACTTCCTACCCGGATGTATTGGGGATGTATGCATTTGGTTTGACCATGATTTTGGCTTGAATTTGGGGCTGAAATATACTGTTTAGAACAGTAAATACATGCTGGAATAACAGTGGGCTGAAGGTACTTTACATGCTTTGGCACTTACCTACCGATACCGGATGTATGCTTTGAGCTTTGGCATGATGTCTCTGACATTTGGGGACGACTTGGAGCATATGTATGAGATTATGGGATACTTTTGAGCTTCGCATTAGCTCCGTCTTCACTGGCATTTGGACCGACTTGGCATGCTCGTGGACTGCCTATGCCTCATGTCTCTGCTTGACAGTTAGGCTTTTGCATTACATGCTTTGGTTCGTGACATATGCTATTTGGTTCGTGTATGCCATACCGACATTTGGAGCTTGGATTTGGATGTATTTGAGCATTCCCGTCTTACTTGATCACTGATCTTGGTTGCTATTTAGATGTCATTGAGTTGACCGAGAGCTTATTTGGGCTTATGTATTGCTTCATGGTTAATACGACCGGTGCTTCATGTATGTCATGCTCTCTTGGATGCGCTTGATGCATTGACAAGTTCACTTATCACTAGTGCTTTCTCTTGGGTTGTTTGAGCTTCTGAGCTCGCTTTGTACGCCTTTTGTGCCAGTGGGAGCATTTTACATGCTTGCTTGACCTTTGACAGTTGCATGCTATTGGAGCACTTACATGTATTTGAAGCAGTTTATGTCTTGAGCAACTACATACGCATTGAGACTTTGGGATCATACTCCAATCTTTATGGATATGCATTGATGTACTCTTGGTTCACAGGATGCTTATGAGCTGAGTCTCATATTTGGATCTTTCTCTTTGAGCAGACACCTATTTGTGTCAGGTTTTGGCAGTTACAGGAACACTTTGCCTAGAGTGTCTGGGGGTGTGCCTTTCACTGGCAGATGTTATTTTGACATGCTTCGGTGTTGAGCTCATGTTCTTTTCACTGTCATTGGCCTTGCTTATGTCCGTTTCATGCTGGCTTTGGACCTAGCATTGTTTGCTTGACATTGGATCCTATTTTGGGACAGTTTGCTCTCTAGACTGCATACCTGCAATTTATTACAACAAGCAATTATTGGTGGACTGAGGTGTACTTTTCATGCTGAAATATCCTGATTTGGTGTACCACACCTAGTACTAAGTGGGCAGCAACTTTTGGCACACTTTGCTTGCCCTTTGGACCCCGTTTTGGTCATTTTTGGGCAGTTTCTGCAGTAAAACAACAAGCAGTTTTGGGCTGTTTGGGCATTTCCAGCCTGCATAATGGTGTCATCTTCGCATGATAGTGCCATCTTTAACATTACAAAGTTGGATGGTACCAACTACTCTTATTGGAAGAGTCAAATTTGGCAGGTCTTGGTGCAGAAATCTCAGATTAAGCCACTTCGGTTGAGTGGGGAGCAGCCTGAAACTATGGACAATGACAACTGGCTTAAACTTGATGAGCTATGCAAGTCCACGATTGTATTGTCTCTCACTGAACAGTTACATTATAATGTATTTGAGGAAGCACAGAGTGCATGGGATCTATGGAATAAGATCAAGAATCTTTATGATAAGAAAAGTCTAGCGAGTCAGATGTATTGGTTGAAGCAGCTTATGGATCTGCGCATGAAGGATAATGCGATTATGTCTGCTCACTTGAGCCAGTTCCATGCTATACTGAAGAACCTGACTTCGCAGGATATCACCTTTGGAGAGGAAGTAACTCCTCTTTTCTTGCTTGGGACTCTGAATGAGTCATGGGATGTTTTTCGTACTGCTCTTTGTGCCTCTAGTGCTACTCTAAAATTGGCAGATGTTGAGAGTGCTCTTCTTCAGGAAGAGGTGAATCACAAAAACTTGGATGCCTCTCGTGGTAGTCATGCTTTGACAGTTAGAGGCAGGAATGGCAGGTATGACCGTGGTAATGGCCGAGGCCGTGACTCGCACAAGGGTCGGTCTAAATCTCGTGGCAAGTCGCGTAGTAAGTCGCGTGGGCGCAATGCAAATGTCAATTGTCATCATTGTGGGAAAAAGGGCCATATTAGACCACAGTGTCATGAGTTGCGCAATGAGAAGCACAAGGATATGGGGAAAGATAAAGTACAGGAGAAGTCCTCTAATCGCAGCATAGTACCTGCGAAGTCCAGCGTCAAGATTGAGGAAATTAATGTCACGCAGACTGAGGAGTCCGATGGTGGTGATGAGTTTATACTTGCAACTAGTTCTTCTGATGCTTCACACTTGACTGAGACATCTAGTATGTATGCACAATGCTGGTTATTGGATTCAGGAGCATCCTTCCATGTGACGCCTTACCGTGAGTGGTTTCACTCTTACCGCACTATATCCGGTTCAGTCAGACTTGGAGACGACAGGTCTCTTGACATTGTGGGCATGGGTGATATTCAGTTGCAGTTTTCCACTGGCAGTTCATTTTTGCATAGGGATGTACGTCATGTACCTGTGCTTACGCGCAGTCTTATGTCTGCAGGACAGCTAGATGATGCAGGATTTCATGTATGTTTTGGGAATTCTGCCTGGAAGATTACTCGTGGCAGACTTGTGCTTGCTAGAGGCGCCAAGGCTGGCAGCCTCTATCCTCTTGTTGTATTTGGGTCCTCAGTTGACCATGTTTTGGCAGTGGGTTCTATCCCACATGTATCACTTTGGCATGCCCGTTTGGGGCATATGTCTTTGAAAGGAATGAAAATGTTATCTGGTTTGCAGTATCTTCCGCCTTTGGACTATGCACATTTTGACTCGTGTGATCATTGTCTTTATGATAAGCAGAATAGGTCTACGCATAAGAAATCGGGTAAGCCACGCATGAGTGAGCCCTTGGCATTGGTGCATTCCGATGTTTGTGGGCCTATGCCTTGCATGTCTATGGGTGGCGCGAAGTACTTCGTTACCTTCATTGATGATTTTTCTAGGAAAGTGTGGGCTTATCCCATAAAGCAAAAGTCCGATGTCTTGGCAGTTTTTCAGAGATGGCTTGCTCTTGTTGAGAACCAGACTGGGTATAGGCTGAAATGCCTTAGGACAGATAATGGGGGAGAATATGTCTCGCATGCTTTTGAGCACTTTTGTGATGACAGGGGTATTAAGCGTCAGTTGACCGCCCCTTACACCCCACCCCAGAATGGTTTGGCTGAGCGCATGAACAGGACTATTCAGGAGCGTGTGCGCTCTATGCTTAGCCATGCAGGTCTACCCCAGAGTTTTTGGGCTGAGGCAGTTAGTACGGCAGTGCATGTCATAAACCGATCGTCTTCCAGTGGATTGGATTTCCAGGTTGCAGAGGAAGTTTGGGCTAGTAAGCCACCCTCTTATGCGCATCTCCGTGTCTTTGGATGTGAGGCATTCTGCCATGTGCCCAAGGACAAGAGGAGTAAATCGGATCCAAAGAGCATTAAATGCATATTCCTTGGCTATGGTGAGTCAGGAGAGATGGGCTATCGCCTATGGGATCCGCAGGCGCGGAAAATAGTACGCAGCCATGATGTCGTCTTCCATGAAGACAAGATGCACAGGCAGCCTGAGAAGGTGGTTGAGATCCGCAAAGTGATCTTTCAGGAGGAGCCTAGAGCTCCAGCACAGCAAGTAGTACAGCCTACAGTAGTTCCTCCACAGGGCCAGGGTGTTGGATAGGCAGCTAGACAGGCAGCAGAGCCTGCAGTGAGACGGTCTGCTAGAGACAGACGTCCACCTGACAGATTTCAGCCCTCTATGCATTATGTTTTGGTTACAGATGCAGGAGAGCCTTTCACTTATGATGAGGCTATGCGCAAGGGTGACAGTCACTCCTGGGAGAGGGCTATGCAATCTGAGATAGACTCCCTACGTAAGAATGAGACTTGGGATTTGGTTGCCTTGCCTAAGGGCAAGAAGGCTTTGCCATGCAAGTGGGTGTACAAGCTGAAAAGTACCCCTGGACACCCCAAGCCGGTATACAAGGCTAGATTGGTAGCAAAGGGTTTTAAGCAGGAACATGGTGTGGACTTTGATGAGGTCTTCTCTCCTGTGGTTAAGATGACCACCCTGCGCTTAGTTTTGGCTTTGGTTGCACAGCTTGACTTAGATCTATATCAGATGGATGTCAAGACGGCTTTTCTACATGGGGACTTGCATGATGAGATCTATATGGATCAGCCTAAGGGCTTTGCAGAACCTAGCAGGGAGCACCTAGTGTGCAAGTTGAAGAAGAGCTTGTATGGCTTGAAGCAGGCACCTAGGGAATGGTATCATAAGTTTGATGCCTTTATGCAGTCACAGGGCTACAGCAGGAGTGCGATGGATCCGTGTCTTTACATGAAGAAAGCCCGTGATGGCAATTTGCTTATCTTGGTACTCTATGTTGATGATATGCTGATAGCAAGGAAAGCTCATGATGAGCTAGATGCTCTTAAATCTCAGCTAAAGAAGAGCTTTGAGATGAAGGATTTGGGATAGGCCTCACATATACTTGGGATGCGCATTAAGCGCGATAGGCATCAGGGGCTTTTGTATCTCTCACAGCGGGAGTACATTCATAAAGTCCTTGAGCGCTTCCGCATGCAGGACATAAAGCCTATTGGCTGTCCATTACCTTCTTATGTGAAGGTATCACAGGCCGATTGTCCGCAGACAGATGAGCAGAGGGCCGAGATGGCCAAGATCCCTTATGCTTTAGCCGTGGGCAGTTTGATGTATGCCATGATAGCCACTCGTCCAGATATTGCGCATGCAGTTGGTGTTGTGGCACGCTATATGGCTACACCTGGCAGCAGACATTGGGATGCCGTAAAGGGTATCATGAGGTACTTGAAGGGCACAGCAGATATGTGTATTTGCTATGGCAGCCAGGATACAGGGGTCATGGGGTACACTGACTCCGATTATGTAGGACATGCAGATAGTAGGAAGTTCACTTCTGGCTATGTATTCACCTATGCTGGAGGGGCTGTCTCTTGGATGTCCAGGGTTCAGAAGTGTACGGCTTTGTCTACCACTGAGGCCGAGTATGTTGCAGCCACTAAGGCTTGCAAGGAGGCCATATGGTTAGGCCATCTAGTTGCTGACCTTGGGATTGATGCTACACCTACACTGCATTTGGATTCTATGAGTGCCATTCAGTTGGCTAAGAATCCGGTCTTCCATGCGAAGACGAAACACATTGAGGTGAGGTATCACTTCATATGTGGTGTCGTGGAGGACAGGTCTGTTGACCTTGTCAAGATCTCCACTGACGAGAATCCTGCAGATCTGCTCACGAAGAGCCTCACTACTGAGCGCTTTGCCTTCCTCAGGAGGTTGATGGGCGTTGGATGAGATGTTGCCTTTCCTCATCCCTTGTACCTATGTACATTTGTACTGTCTTTTCTTTTTCTTTTCTCTCTCACTAGGGAAGATTCGCCTTTAAGTGGGAGGTTGTTGGGGGTAAAGGCGCCTTCGCCGTGCCGCCCCGTGTATTACTACACTAACAGTACCCACCACTGCACACTGCAGGTGGCGGGCGCCCGTCACGTCACTTTATTCTTTATTCTTTCAGTGACAGTTTGAATAAAGGAAGGCCCGGTCACACATTGTGATTGTTGGAGTTCACATTTCTTGTCTCTCTCTTTCTTGCTCTTGCTAACCGCCATAGCTCGCATGCAAGCTTTGATCCTTCTCACCTTTCAGGGCCATCCTCAATTCTGAGACTCTCTGCATTGTGGGGAGAAAGTCTGTAAGAACCTTGGCCAAGAGGCAATGTATGAATAGGGAGCGCCTATTGGGAGCCATGTATCCTATACACGAACTTCGGTAGAGAGCTTTGATGGGATGCATCTTCTTGTGCAGGGATTACAGAATTCTAGCACTCCAATGCCACCTGAGCATATCCTGATGATGAAGATATACTCCAAAGGCACAAAAAGGGAGCCCGGGCGTGAATTGGGCTTAGGGGAGGGGAAGGTTGGAAAAGTTCTAGAACCTTCTCTCTCTCTCTCTCTCTCTCTCTCTCTCTCTCTCTCTCTCTCTCTCTCTCTCTCTCTCTCTCTCTCTCTCTCTCTCTCTCTCTCTCTCTCTCTCTCTCTCTCCTCCTCCTCCTCCTCCTTTTTCTTCTTCTTCTCTCTCTCCCTTCCTCTTCTTCTTCTTCTCCTTCTTCTACTCCTCTCTCTCCTCTTCTTCTTCTTCTCCTTCTCTCTCTCCCTCTTCTTCCCCTTCTTCTTCTCCTCTCTCTCCCTCTTCTTCTCTTTCTCTCTCTTCCTCCCTCTGCAGCAGTGTAACCACATAATCTTCCCCCCTCTAGCCTTGTGATGGCATAGGCCTTATATAGCCTTTGCAAGTGGAGTTATCCCCTCTCTCTCTCATCGTCTCGGTTGACAAGTGGATGGCAGACTCCACCATGCAAGTGCACATATTCGAGAGGAGGCGGAAGCTTCGAGAGGAGCTAATAATCATGCTAATGTGGATGATGACGATGATAATGACGATCAGGGTGACAACGAGGGTCGTGATGCTGGCGATCAAACACGTGTTTGGAGGGAGATGGAGATGATGATATTAATCATCATGACAATGATGATGATCGTGGACGTGGCGATGATCACGAAGCTTGCAAAGGGAGGATCGGCGGCACTCCACGACGGTAGGTAAGTCTTCATTTTCTTTTCTTATTTTTCTTCATGTTTGAAACCTTAATCTCATCCTTTTGATTTTTCTAACCCCTTTTAATCTTTAGCCCCTAACCCTTGTTCTTATATGCAGGGGCGAGGATGAAGAATTTTAAGATCCCCGAGGTTCTCGTGTAGGGCGAAGCTTCGGAATCCGTGTCTTCTGAGAGATGAAACTCCAAAGTAGTGCTTACCATGCATACGGAAAAGGAAAAACCTGACATTTTTTATTCTTGACTAACCCAAGACATTACATCCTCTTCCCCTTAGAGGAATCTAGATGTCCTCATCTCGAGCACACTTAGGGTCTACCTGTACTAACAGGTTATCGTTAGGGTTCCAGCACCTGTGGGTTAGGACCCATCATGCTTCTCCTGCGCAACTGTGATGATGTAGCACAGCCCTTAGCTTAAGTAGTTTTGCTCTAATACCAACTGTAACGTGCCCGCTCCTCAAATCGCAGGACACGTCTTAGTGGTCCATCGAGAGATATATCTAGAAGACGCCGCCCAGCACTCCCAAGGAATGACACGGGATTTTCCAACTAGGGTTTCTCGAGTCTGGCCCGCAACAAAACTTATCCGACCATTGACATAAAGTCCGGGTTCCTTGTAATCGGGTCTTCCTATTAGCCTTCTAGCGATGGTCTATAACTGCTCCACTTTTCACTGACACAACTGGACCAAAGCAGACTCATACCGCACTTGGTTCAAAGAGAATGGGAAACGAGAGGGATGCATCGCTCGACCTCTCTGCCCGTAGGGCATAGTCCCATTCCGGTCCCCTAAAACGGTATGAATCAAGGTTCTAACCAACATTGTCTAAGTTCATCGTTCGGCTTTTCCTAATACTCCTCATTAACATTTCCTTTGAGAAAAGCTCTCGGCTAACCGAGACAACCCTTCCGTAGGATAGACCCAATTGGTCACATCCATCACACTTCCCTCTGGGGTTGTTTTAGTTGTCTAATTACCTACCACATTGTGTTTGACATATAAAAGCAGCTTCTTTAATTAACCCGTTAATCATAGGTTTCTTTACGTAATTTAGGGCACAGACACGAAGACAAGATAAAACAAGATCAAACACTTCCTTAACTTATCTTAATGTTTGTCTCCCGCCCATACAAGAGAATTAAGTGTTCCTTTCTGCCTCCACAGAAAAAATCCTTCCATCTTCCGACAATAAGAACCCGAAGGTTTATCCTACCAAGATTCCGCCTTGTAACTAGTATCAAGGCCTCCAGATCCCATCTGAGTCACGAAGAACACTTGTGTAGGGCCCAGAAGCATTGGGATTTATGGTGTAACATGCCATAGAAACCCCCCCCCCCGGTAATTTCAAAGAAAGAAAGAAAAATTTATTATCAGCAGTATAAATTTTTTTCCTCCCCCTCTCTCCCCGCCGACAACATGTTGGGGGGGGGGGGGAGAGAGTGGGAGTGGTGATGATGGGGGGAGGCATGCAACCTCTAGGTGGGAGGGGTGGCCATGCCACCTACCTCCTCCCCTCCTATATAGGGGAGGCTTCCCCCCTCCCCCGGCAACAGACACAGGAGGCTACACCCCCCCTTCCATACATCCCCACCCCCCGTCAGCTGCTGTGCAAGGCCCTTGGGCCTCCAATTGAAGGTTGTCCCCCCCTCTATCCACAGTAACTGCAGCCCCCCCGGGGGCTTTCGACCATAGCCACCCCCTGATTTGCCAATCGTTCTGGATTTCCCTCCCCCCGGGGACTCTCGACCGTAGTCACCTCCCCCCTGTTTGTGAGCGCTGTGGGTCCCTCCCTAGGCCCTCCATACAAAGCCACCTCCCTCCCCCTGACCGTCAATCGCCGCGGGTCCCTGTGAAGGAGAGAGGGGCCTTCTCCATCGTGTTGTTCGAAGGAGAGAAAAAGGAGTGAGGAGAGAGAAGAAGCGGGAGAGAAGGAGAAGAAGAGAAGAAGAAGGAGTGGGAGAGAGAAGGGAAGAAGTGGGAGAGAAGAAGGAGGAGTGGGAGAGAGAAGAGAAGAAGAGGGAGAGAAGAAAAAGGACAAAAAAAGAAGAAGTGAGAAGAGAGAGAAGAAGAGGGAGAGAAGGAGAAGAAGGAGGAGTGGGAGAGAGAAGGAGGAGTGGGAGAGAGAAGAGAAGAAGAGGGAGAGAAGGAGAAGAAGAGAAGAAGAAGGAGTGGGAGAGAGAAGGAGAAGTGGGAGAGAGAAGAGAAGAAGAAGAGAAAGAGAGGAAAGGGGAAGAAGGAGAAAATAAGTGGGAGAGGGAGAGGAGAAGAAGAGAAGGAGAGAGAGAGAGAGAGAGTAGGAGAATAATGTTGAGATATCAAGCTCCACTCGTGATATGCTAGGGTGACCGTTGTGCACTTATGTCACCAACTTGTTAGCTGCAGATGCGGTTGGTACACCACCCATGAATAATAGCTAGATGACACCTATCCTTATCTACTCTAGTTCATGGCTCAGTTAGTATGCCACCTTAGTTAGTTGAGTTTGGTTTGAGACCCACATATAGGGTTCTTCTATTTCTTTTGTATTTGAGTTCTTTTTGGCTTACACAACTAAGAAGAGGAAAATTGTTTTCAGCCTCCACCTGTGAGTGTATTCCCCCATTGTGCAAGCAAGAAAGCTACAAGTGAGACTCCTTCCTTCTCTCCCACAATCTTGACATGGTATCAGAGCCTTGTTCGTGGTAAGGAGCTCAAGAAAGTAAACCAAGTTCGCGGTGTTCTGGTAAGAGGACCAGTGTTGCTTTCATTTTTCTATTTTGGGAGCAAGTCTCTGCAGGCCGGAAAGTGCAAGAGTGCATTGTCTCAGATTGAGACGCCCTTTGCGGTGTAGCAAGAGGGCAGTATATGCTGCAGGTAAGGGCTTTAGCCCTTGGTTGCTCTGTTTTTTTTATTTGAGGCCATTTCAGGGCTTGTTTTGGAGGCAAAAGTTTTCTGCACGCACTCAGGAAAAGGTCCTCTTTTATGCTATGCGACCACTGTTCTACAAGTCGGTGAAATTTTACTATAGAAATTGCATCGTATGCCTGTGCACACAGACATTGGGAGTTACACATTCATCCTTGTTGCCTGTTGATGCAAAATCGTCACTAGGAAGTGACTGTGTGGTTGAATACCACTTTCGTCAGTTTTGAAGATTTGCCCTTGTGAGGCTGAAGCTGTGTTCTTTGTAGTGACAGAATTTTTTGTAGTGTTCTGTAATGGCATCTGATTCTCTTTCACAGATTGTCACTGAAAAGCTTGACAAGAACAACTTCCAAGCATGGAAGTTTAGAATGACGAATTTCCTTATGGGAAAATGATATTGGGAATTCGTTGCAGGAAATGAAGAAGAACCAGTTCTTCCTTATGTTTCCAACCAACAGCAAATGCAGGCATTTAAAGGATGGCATGAGAGAGCCAGAAAAGTTATGTACTGGAGCTGTCTATCAATATTTCAGACTCTATGATTGTGCATATTCAGGATGCAAGTACGCCAAAGGAGGCATGGGATACTTTGTCAAAAATGTATAGCACAAATATACAAGCTAGGAAAATGCAACTCAAGCAAGAGTTGCACAATGTGCAAAGAGAAAGTATGAGCATCAATGACTACCACATGAAGGTGAAGAAGATTGCAGATGCACTTGCTTCCATTGGGTTGCCAGTGGAAGATGATGATTTAGTTTCTGTGACCTTGAATGGTCTAGAAAAGGATTATGCATAGTTCCGAACATCCATTTCTATCCGTGAAAGATTTTCTGATTTTGAGGAGTTGATTGTTCTTCTAATTTCTGAGGAGCAGAGAAATGGTGGTGCATCTTCTTCAAGAGGAACTTCAAAAGAAGCTATCTTCTACTCAAATGCTGAAAGAGGTAGAGGTAGAGGTAGAGGAGGCCGATCTGGAGGTCGTGGTAGAAATCAAAATATGCAGCAAACTCAAGAAAACCAGTCCTATGGAGGAGGACGTGGTAACTCTAGAGGCAGGGGGAGCCAAAGAGGTCGTGGTGGATGGCAAAGAGACCAAAATGCAAATAGCAATGTTGGATGCTACTACTTTGGTAAAATGGATCATATGGCTAAAGACTGCTATAAAAAGCAGAATGACATCATGAATGGAAAATTGCAACAAGGGAATTATGCATCTTCTAGTAGACAGGGTGATGACAGAAATGAGCATTTTTTTATGGTGCAGCACATGACCAATTCTGTGACAAGTGCAGAAGAAAGCAACGATGTGTGGTATGTTGACTCAGGTGCATCAAACCACATGATAGGTCATGCAGAATGGATGCAGGATGCAAGGAAAATGAAAAAACCAGGATTTGTGGAGACTGGTGATGATACTGCACATCCTATTGTGCAGATTGGAAAAATTCCTTTGTCTATGCAGGATGGGAAAAAGAAATACTTGTCGGATGTATTTCATGTCCCGAATATCACCAAGAATCTAGTTTCTGTTGGTCAAATGGTTGAGCAGGGCTTGCAGGTCAAATTTAATTCTCATGGATGCTTTGTTGAGGATATAAAAAATAAAGGTCGCTTGATAGAAAAAGGAAAGAAGAAGGGCAGAATATTTATGTTGGATGCAGACATGCCTGAATTGAGTGCAGCAATGTTTGCACATGGGACCGGTGTAGTTGCAGATATTGATATCTCGCATAAATGCATTGGTCATGTTAATGTACAGCGACTTAAATCAATGAAAGCCCAAAATATTGTTGCGGGATTGCCTAAATTCAAGGTTGCAGAAATACATAAGGTATGTGAAGCCTGTCAATTTGGAAAACAGGCAAGGAAACCATTTCCTAGACATGTTCAAGAGAGTAAGAAGCCATTGGAATTAATCCACTCTGATTTGTGGACTACTAAACCTGCATCTATTGGAGGCTGTCATTATTTTGTCACTTTTATTAATGACTATAGCATAAAAGTTTGGGTGTATTTTATGAAAAAGAAAAGTGAAGTGTTTGGGCATTTCAAAACTCTTAAAGCTATGGTTAAAAAAGAAACATGCCTGCAAATAAAATGCCTAAGGTCAGATGGAGGGGGAGAGTACCTCTCAAATGAGTTTGCAAGGTTCTTGCAGGAGCATGGCATAAAGCAGCAATATTCATGTAGTCATACCCACAGCAAAATGGCATTGCAGAGAGAAAAAACATGCATATTGGAGAGGTATCTCATGCCATGCTTAATGAAAAAGGCCTGCCAGATTTTTACTAGGCTGAGGCAGTTGCTAGAGCAGTCTACATAATGAACAGGACTCCCACTACAGCAATACATGGCATGACTCCAGAGAAGAGGTATACTGGTAGGAAACCAAATATTTCTCATTTGAAAATTTTTTGTTGCATTGCCTATGTTCATGTGCCAGATGAGTTGAGATCCAAGTTGGATCCAAAAGCTGAGAAGTGCATCTTTATTGGTTATTCTCTGTAGCAAAAAGGGTATAGATGCTATAACCCTTCTACTCGTAAGTTTACAGTGAGCAGAGATGTTGTTTTTTATGAGATGAGTAGCTGGTATAAACCAGTAAATGTAATTGATAATGTAGATGCACAAAATAGTAATGCTGCACAGAATTCACATCAGCAGTCACAAGATATTAGTGGACTTGGAGCGTCCTCTAGCAATGGTTCACATTCTTCGCCATGGACACGCAAATTGAGATCAGGAGAATATTCTCAAAGCAATGCAGATAGTGGTATGCAGGTATCACAAAAAGGAAAAGAGAAGGTAGATCAGACCATGTTTGATATGAATGCAGGTCACTCTTATGTGGATGGTAAATCTAGTGGCTCAGAACAGAGCATTGATGATGAGTTCGGTATTCCTTCTATTGTTATACCTAGAGTAAGGAAGACCATGTATGTTTTGAGAGCACCTAGGAGTGAACCTAGTTTGAGCAGGTCTACCAGAGCTAGGTATCCTGTGGATAGGCTGAAATATGATGGATTTATAGCCATTCACTATGCCTATATGGTCAAAGTGATACAAGAACCAGAACCCACTTCTTTTGAGCAAGCCATGGGAAAAGAAAAATGGGAGAAAGCCATGGATGAAGAAGTGGATACCTTGGAAGCAAACACTACATGGGAATTGGTACCTTTGCCTAAAGATAAGAATGCAATTGGTTGTAAGTGGGTTTATAAGGTGAAACACAATGCAGATGGTTCTGTGAATAGATATAAGGCAAGATTAGTAGTCAAGGGGTATGCACAAACATATGGCATTGATTATGAAGAAACATTTAGCCCGGTTGCAAGGATGGCAACCGTAAGAGTGGTCATTGCTATGCCTGCATCAAAGGGATGGTCTTTACATCAGATGGATGTAAAGAATGCCTTCTTGCATGGTGATTTGCAAGAAGAGGTCTATATGGAGCAGCCACTAGGTTATGTGCATGCTGTTCATCCTGAGTTTGTTTGCAGGTTGAAGAAAGCCTTGTATGGATTGAAGCAAGCACCTAGAGCATGGTCTGACAAGATAGGACAGTATCTTGTCACTATTGGCTTTCAGATTTCCAAGGCAGATTTCTCACTTTATGTGAGAAAAACAGAGAAATGTATTATGCTGCTTTCCATTTATGTTGATGATTTGATTATCACAGGTGATAGTGATAAAGAAATCCTTCGTGTGAAAATGCTATTGAAGCAGAAGTTTGAGATGAAGGATTTGGGAGAGCTGCGTTATTTCTTGGGCATTGAGGTGATTAGATCACCAAGTGGGATACGGCTCTTGCAGAGACAGTATGGATTGGACATGCTATCCAAATATGGGATGACAGGTTGTAAGCCTATTTCAGTTCCTTTGGAGCAGAATGTGAAGCTGAGCGCAGATGCAGGTGAGCTTCGGGAAGACCCTACTATGTACAGACGCATAGTAGGAAGTTTGATTTACATGACTATTACCAGGCCAGATTTGAGCTATGTTGTTGGATTGGTAAGTCAGTTTATGCAAGCTCCAAGGAAATCGCATTTGGATGCAGCTAGACGCATACTCAGGTATGTGAAGTCCACATTGCAGTATGGACTATTTTATGAGATTGGGGTTCAGATACAGTTGCATGGATACACTAATGCTGATTGGGCTGGTAGTATTTTCGATAGACGATCTACCAGTGGATATGTGTTCTGTTTTGGGAGTGGTGCAGTCACTTGGAGCAGCAAGAAATAACCTACAATTGCCTTGTCAAGCACAGAGGCTGAGTACAAGGGTGCAGCAATGGCTGCATGTGAGGTAGCTTGGTTGCATAAGCTACTTTATGATATGTATCAGCCTACAAATGGACCAGTTGTCATTTATTTTGACAACATGAGTAGTATACACTTGGCAAATAACCCAGTCTATCATGCTAGAACAAAGCACATTGAAGTGCATTATTGATCTAGTTTATGTCAGCACAGAGGATCGGGTAGCTGACATATTCACGAAGGCATTGGGCGCAGAGAAGCTGTGCAAGTTCAGAGACCTACTTGGTGTGCAAGAATTGGGATTGAGCTCGAGGGGGAGTATTGAGATATCGAGCTCCACTCATAATATGCCAGGGTGACCGTTGTGCATTTATGTCACCGACTTGTTAGCTGCAGATGCGGTTGGTACACCGCCCATGAATAATAGCTAGATGATAGCTATCCTTATCTACTCTAGTTTGTGGCTCAGTTAGTATGCCACCTTAGTTAGTTGAGTTTGGTTTGAGACCCACATATAGGGTTCTTCTATTTCTTTTGTACTTGAGTTCTTTTTGGCTTACACAACTAAGAAGAGAAAAACTGTTTTCAGCCTCCACCTGTGAGTGTATTCCCCCATTGTGCAAGCAAGAAAGCTACAAGTGAGACTCCTTCCTTCTCTCCCACAATCTTGACAAATAAGAGAAAAGAAGAAGTGGAGGAGAGAGAGAGAGAGAGAAAGAAGGAGAGGGAGTGAGAGTTGGCGAGTAGCTGTAAGGAGCCACACCCAAACCACCCCCTCGACGAAGGACTCCATCTACCGATCTTTCCTACCCAAACCTGTCATCCCGAAATCGGTTAAAGTCTGGACTATCCAATCTCCATGAGGCGAATGGCTCCCAAGAAGAAAGTCGCAGGAAGCGTAGGCGCCAAAGCTACAGGTAATTCTGGTTGGAGAGGCAAGCAGAGCGACCAACGCAACAAACACGAATCAAACCCAGGTTCTAAGCTTTAAAATTAATTAGGTATTATTTCTCAGGGAAGAGATGAAAGGGTTTGTGACGTGCATGGAACAAGAATGAGTCTTAGGGTTCTGTTTATTCTAAGTACTAAGTTGCATGCCCGAAACGGTAGAGTTTGGATTTCACATAAGATTATATGCATGAAATGATAGCTTATCGCCTTACCTCACATAAAATGATGGCTTTTTAACCAGATCAGTGCACGAATAGTCATTTAGAATTCATGTTTTGCAATCATGGTTAAAAGAAACACATGAAAATGTTAGTCTCTGTTCATGAGATATACTTGCACCATTGACAAAACCCTAGACTTTCATAAACATGTGATCCAGTGCATCAGAAAAATGTACTCATTGCCAGGAATAAAGAGAGATAAAAGTCATTTAGGAGGTACAACTATACTAAATGCACCATGTGCATGATGGATAAGGATGATTGGAAAATCCTGCATAGAATTGCACCAAGGGAATTGGAAGGATCGCATGCATCTAGACTGCATCTTGAAAGTCTAAATGAAGAATCATGTGTTGCCATGTGTGTTAACTGAGCTTGGTTGGAACTAGAAGATTAAATGATGCTTGGTTGGGTTGCGAATAAGGCATGTCCGTTGCCTTGACTGACCAGCTAATGCTTGAGTTAGAGATTAAGATACCCTAAGGTAAAACCCAAAGGAAAAGGCAAGTCAAAAATAAGTTAACTTACCAAGATTATTTGCTTGCATAATCTTGTTTGAGATTATTGGGATCTCGCCAAGTCGCAAAAAGACCCAAGATCAGATGCTAGGACCATCCGAAAAAAAAAGGAGTCACACCTTAGCAATCAATCGTACAACCAACCTCCGAAATGTTCGTGCTTGTACTTAGGTACATTATTTGATCTCTTTGCTCAATGAACTAATTCAAGGAAAACACTTAATGCTTCAGATTGAAAGCCTGGAGGGAGAGATAGGAACAATTACGTCCGACTGTCTGCCTGGCCCTATCCAAGGGGGGTTGTTAGCTGCGCTGGGTATATGGACCTAACCCGCCACGAGAGGTCTCTCCGTGGGTGTTGCTTGGAGCGGGAGGATGCTTGGGTGCTAGGGGAGGCTCTACTATAAATCCCTTGCCTCTAAATCCTGCACAAGAGGCCGACGTGACTCGAGATGGGATCTCGAGGCCCGTGTACTAGTCAACAGGCGGAACTTGGAGCAGCAATCCTATAGATTGCTGGGATAGCCTTCGGGCGTGATATTGGATGTACTCCAGGATTTTGATAAATAAAGAGCAGATATTGGAGAAAAATGAATTTGCTTGACATTATTTTCGTGTTAGTGCCTAAGTTGTGTGAAGAAACTCGTGATTAATTTGATTAATTAAGGAAGCTGCTTTTGCATGTCAAAACATAATGTGGTAGGTAATTAGATCACTAAAGCAAATTGAGGAAAGTGCGGTGGACGTGACTTAGGTTCGTCCTATGGAAGGGTGGTCCCGGTTAGCTGGAAACTTTTCTCAAATGATGAGATAATAAGACAATGAGGACCTAGTGTTAGTAGATGTAGAATTTCCGGTATATTCTGTTTTAGGGGAAAGGAATGGAACTATGCCATATGGCAAAGAGGTTGAGCTTCGCATCCCTCTCGTTTCCCATTCTCCATGAACCAAGTGCAGCATGAAACCGCTTCGTCTCTGTTGTTCCTACGAAAGGAGGTACAACTGGAGCTCAATGCTAGCTTCTTCCTAGAGACCTTGCTGATAGGAAAGGAACCCTGACCTCAAGTCGATCCCAAGTGGGAATGGCTGGACACTTCTGCTCGGGGCAGACTCGAGAAGACCTAGATCGCAAACCCTGTGTCATTCCTTGCAACTTCTAGGCGGAGCCTTCTAGACCCTCCTCCCGATGGGCTACCAAGACGTGTCCCACAAGCAGACAAGCGGACACATTACATATGACCAGAGCCCCCAAAGGCACCCAAGCATCCTCCTATGCCAAGTAATTTCCACGGAGAGACATCTCGCGGCGGGTTCGGTCCACATTCCCAATGCTAATTCATAACCCCCTTGGTTAGGGTTTGGTGGTTCGCGGGGGGTAGCTAGCACCATCCTTCCTTAATTAACCCTTTAGGAAATCAACCACAGCTGAAGCAACTAGCCTAATAACGTTTACTAGGGAAAACATCCCTTTTGTTCCCATGGCAATCAATCATCACAGACCCGGCCATCAAATCATCAACCACACCCCACTTGGGTAAACATCCAAAACAACATTAACAAATAGTTGAATGCACAACCTCTTGCTTCAAGGTATCGCAATCCCATTGCATGCACAACCAGAATTTAACTTGGATGTATCAACACTTTTACAACCTTTTCAAACAACCAAGCATAACTTGGGCCAACAATCCATCTTTAACAAGATCAACCTTCCTTAGAAACCATTTCAACAGTTTCAAGCAACATGCTTAGCATAAATCAATTACCCCTAAGTTTTCTCTCCTCCTTGGGTTAGGGCTTCGCAAGCTCAATTTAACAAATTCCTTCTAGATCCTTTAAATGATCTAAGTGATTTCACCTTGACCTTTATTAATCGTGGCCACCTATTTAGGGTAGAAGATCAACCCAGTTCCTAGAGTAGCTATCTAATATCATAGGTCACCAAGTGCTAACCCATATTTCTAGTACATCACCAAGAGTACATTAATGAGATTCCAACCTGATTAGCCATAGGTTATCCAATCTTCATCTATCGGCTAGAGTTCGGAAAAGGATCTCTAAATGGAATTTTCTTTTAGAACTATTGTTGTAACAATGTTTATCGTGCAATCCCATTGTGTGTGCAAGTTAACATATATCGACATGTGCATGATCTAACTGTTACTTTATTGTACTCTATCATCCTTGCGCATGAAAAACTGGTTTGCAATCTTAGGATGCTATTGCATTTTTTTGATAAGGGAGTATTTTTATCTCTTTCGATGAGAGGCTCCAATCCTTTTCATGAAAATAATGCAAATTAAGGCAATCCATTCAGTGTATAATACAAAAATATCTTCTACTATTAATCAGTAGAATGTTCCTCATGCAAGTGTTTGAGTTTTCCTTATTCAATTTTACCTATCATTTCATTGACCATAAACGTGAAATATCTTATGATTATTACAACTATCATAACTAGATTCATGCCTAGGTTCTTTACCTATCAAACCATGCAATATGAATTTTATTATGATCCCCTATCCTCATGAGATAAGCAAGACATCGAAGCAGTACCTGATTGTGGGGAGAAACTTTAGTATTTACCCTTGGCAGTGTGTTTGCATGGATGGTGGCATCTTGACCCGAATCTCCGTCCATGGTTGTGGGATTCCCATTCACTTGGGAAGATCTCCGCTTCGGGGCCATCTTCAATTATGAGACTCTCTGCGTTGTGGGGATAAATTCCGTAAGAACCTTGGCCAAGAGGCAATGCACGAATAGGGAGCGCCTATTGGGATCCGTGTATCCTATACACGAACTTCAGTAGAGAGCTTTGATGGGATGCGTCTTCTTGTGCAGGGATTAAAGAACTCTATCACTCTAATGCCACCTAAGCATATCCTGATGATGAAGATATACTCCAAAGGCACAAAAAGGGAGCCCGAGTGTGAATTGGGCTTAGGGGAGGGGAAGGTTGGAAAAGTTCTAGAACCCTCTCTCTCTCTCTCTCTCTCTCTCTCTCTCTCTCTCTCTCTCTCTCTCTCTCTCTCTCTCTCTCTCTCTCTCTCTCTCTCTCTCTCTCTCTCTCTCTCTCTCTCTCTCTCTCTCTCTCTCTTCTCCTTCTTCTTCTTCTTCTTCTTCTTCTTCTTCTTCTTCTTCTCTCTCTCCCTTCCTCTTCTTCTTCTTCTCCTTCTTCTACTCCTCTCTCTCCTCTTCTTCTTCTTCTCATTCTCTCTCCTCTTCTTCTTCTTCTCCTTCTCTCTCTCCCTCTTCTTCCCCTTCTTCTTCTCCTCTCTCCCCCTCTTCTTCTCTTTCTCTCTCTTCCTCCCTCTGCAGCAGTGTAACCAGATAATCTTCCCCCCCTCTAGCCTTGTGATGGCATAGGCCTTATATAGCCTTTGCAAGTGGAGTTATCCCCTCTCTCTCTCATCGTCTTGGTCGACAAGTGGATGGCAAACTCCATCATGCAAGTGCACGTATTCGAGAGGAGGCAGATGCTTCGAGAGGAGCTAATAATCATGCTAATGTGGATGATGATGATGATAATGATAATCATGGTGACGATGAGGGTCGTGATGCTGGCGATCAAACACGTGTTTGGAGGGAGATGGAGATGATGATATTAATCATCATGACAATGATGATGATGGTGGATATGGCAATGATCGCGAAGCTTGCAAAGGGAGGATCGGCGGCGCTCCACGATGGCAAGTAAGTCTTCGTTTTCTTTTCTTATTTTTCTTCAAGTTTGAAACCTTAATCTCATCCTTTTGATTTTTCTAACCCCTTTTAATGTTTAGCCCCTAACCCTTGTTCTTATATGCAGGGGCGATGATGAAGAATTTTAAGATCCCTAGTGTTCTCGTGTAGGGCGAAGCTTTGGAATCCATGTCTTTTGAGAGATGAAACTCCAAAGTAGTGCTTACCATGCATATGGAAAAGAAAAAACCTAACATTTTTTATTCTTGACTAACCCAAGACATTACATGGATGAATTTGCAGAAGCATTTGCAAGCAAGGCAATTTACTCTATGGGAGATTTATATTCAGGATATGATAAGTTCCAGCTTGCATTAGAAAGCTGGGATATCACTACCATGAAGACATCGCTTTTGGATTGGTTAGGATGTGTACGCTTCCAGAGGGAGCAACCAATTCAATGGCACATATGATGAATTCTATGCATAAAGTTTTGAGGGAGTATATCCCTCAATTGGCCTTACCCTTTCTTGATGATGTGCTGATAAAAGGGTGTGATATCCATGAGAAGAATGAACAACTGAATGAGCAGGGATGTAGAAAATTTGTGGCTGATCGTATTGTTGATTGTGATAGGATTTTGATCCATCTTGAGGGAGTGTATTTGACTCTATTAGAAGAAAAGTCAGTTTTTGGAGTTACAGAGGAAGTATTGATTGTTGTGCACATTGAGAAAAGGGAAAAAGTTTTGGTGGGGTTTTAGAAGTTAAAGAGCTTATTGATTTCAACTCCAACTCTAAAGAGAGCAAATTATGAGAATGGGCAGCCTATCATTCTCACCATGGATACAAGCCCAATTGGCATTGGGTGGGCAGTGGGTCAAGATGATGCTGATGGGAATAGGTATGCCATTTGTTTTAGAGCAAAGGTCCTCAATGAATGGCAACAACAGTATTCTCAAGTCAAAAGAGAGATTTGGGGTGTAGTGACAACCCTTAAGTGTGATAGGGAATATTTTATGGGAGCTCATGTAGTGGTAGAGACTAATTGCCTACCTCTATTGGCATGATAGTGAATTGCTCAACTCTCAATATTGCTATGTTATGGTGGATTACATATATAAAGTCCATTAACCTTGATTTTCAGCATATTTGTAGGTAGAGAAAACCCCGTGGCTGACATGCTTTCACATGCAAGGTTTGAAGTTGAAGAGGAGATAATGGAAGATGAAGAGGAGGATATGATAGGTGCTGAAAATGACTTTATGAAGCAGGGAATGAGTATGCAGCTGTTGTTACTTTAGATACAGATCTGAAATCAACAAGTACAACTATCATCAATGCAAGTACAACTGTCATTAATGTAGGTACAACTATCATAACAACAAATACAACAATACAACTTTTGAAACATGGATTTTAGTAGTAAGAAATGAGCTTTCAGCCATGAAAAAGAGATAGGCAATAGAGAAAAAGTATCAACAGTGTTATGATTCAGTGAGAACACAATTTTTGGAAGAATTGTATGAGGATGATTGGCTGAAAATTGGCCAATATCTCAGCCTCATGACAAAGAAGGCTGAGTGGTCTGAAACTGAATTCAAAAGTATTAAAATAAAATCTTATGGGTTTTTTTTAAAGACCGATATTTATGGAGGCATGTAAAGAAAAAGAGAGGAACAGATACGACTTCTTAACAACAGGTGATGCAGGAGTTTCATGAAAGCTTATGAGTTGGACATAGAGGAGTTTGGAGCATATTTGCCAAGATCAAAGAGAAGTATTGGTGGCAAAACATTTATAAAGATGTGGAGCATTATGTGGAATCATGTAGTGTTTGTCAGATGTATTCCATGGTAAATCATAGGGATGGGTTGCAACCGACTTATCCATTGTCTATGCATTACAAATGGATAGTTGATTTAGTTACTATGCCTATAGGTTTATAGAATACAAGATATATTGTGCTTGCACGAGAAGACTTGACAAATCAAGTGGAAGGTCAAGCTCTTAGTACAAAGACTACTCAAGCACTTTGTAGGTTCTTATTGAAAGAAGTCTTTTGTTACAGGTATATGGTTATGTTGGTAAAGTGGTTGCTGATAGAGGAGATTTGGATGTCAATGAGGCTTGTGACTTCTTTTCACGATTGGGTATCAAGTTGGCTTTAAATTTAGCTTATAATGCTGAAGCAAATGGCAAAACTAAAAGGGGTCATCAACCTATCATTAAGGCATTAGCAAAGTCATGCAAGGACATGATGAAAGAGTGGCCAAGAATGTTACCCTTTGCTTTGTGGGCTGATAGGACCATTCATAATGCAGTTACAGGGTATATGCCTATTGAATTAATGTATGGACATCAGCCAATCATGCCTAGTGATGAGACTATTACCACTTGGAGTATGTTACCATGGGTAGAAGGTTTGAATAGAGAAGAGTTTTTTATTAACGAAGCTACTTTTATATGTCATACAGAGCATGCATGTCCAAGATCAGTGTACTTGAACTTCGGCAAGCCAAGTATAGCCTCTTTCTACTACACATTTTTTAGCTTCTGTACATTAACATAACCGATGCGTTTGTGTCATATTTCTACATCCCAAACTACTCCATTATCATGGGCAAACATGGCTGCCTTCAATTTCGGGATAGATGCATCCAAACTAAACATTATGCCATCTCTCTTGCCTTTAGCAATCAATTTACAACCATTGCCATATTATTCAATAAAACAACCATCTCTATCGAACCTTACTTGCAGATTCCATTCTGCCATCTGTCCAAAACCAACAGTAAATTCTTGGTAATAGAAGGTACATGTGGTACATCATGTAGGCTCTTATTTCTGCCATCACAAGCACGAGAAACATAGCCACACCTATATGCTGAATATCATGCTGTGTATCATCACCAGTACATACAAATCCATGAGACCCTGCTACTAACTCATCAAACCATTCACCATGAGGAGTCATATGATTTGATACTCCTGAGTCTATGTGCCGGTTCTCATCTTTGCCTTGCTTAGGCGAATTCTTAGATACATGCTACTGAGTCATCCTGAGTACCACTGGAAGATGCATAATGTCCATGTTGCCTACCTTTTTCCTTCATATCTGCTTGCTTTTTATGGCAATCCTTTGCAATATGCCCATATCTTTCACAATAATGGCAGTCTTTATCCCTGTTAGACTGCTCATGCAACTGTCAGGAACCACCTTTTCCTCTCAATGATCTCCCCCTGCCTCTAACTCCAGATCCTCGTTGTCCTTGCATATTTGAGCTATGCCAAGCATTCTACTGCTGTTGATGTCCATATGTGTTTCGAGTGTCTCCTCAACCCCAAAAAGCTCATGAGCTCTACCACCTCTAGCTTGCTGACTAGAGTAAAAGATAGTGTCTCTGCCTTGAGATATGCTTGAACCTGTATTTAAGCCAAGCTATACTTCTTCATGTAGTAGCAGTGTAAATAACTCATCCCAATCAAGGGGTTTTGTTCTCACAAAAATAGACATATCAAATGCCTCATACTCCTTGCCTAACCCATTCAATGTCACTGCAATCATATCATCCTCTGAAACACAAGATCCAATAGTAGCCAGCTAGTCAGCTATGGTCTTTATTTCAGTTGTGTATGCTTGAATGCTCCTTGTTGAAATAAGTTCTTAGGCAAAGTCATACATCCCTGCTAGTACTCCTTATCATCTAGTCTTTGGGTTGTGAGGTGTGTTTCCATACTTAACCACTCCTATGACATTGCCTCACAAGTATGAATTCAAGAAATCAAGATTGACAAGGATTTAGGTGCAAAGTCCATGATTCTTACAAGTTTGGAGAAAAGACACAAGTGATATGGTCAAAGGATGATAATTTTTTTAAAAAAGTAGCTTGACAATGATTATTTTTGGAAACACTTGTAATTTTATTTTGCGAAGAGCTCACTCCCATGAAAATTATATATATATTTTGGAGCAAGGATGTGATCCAAAAAGGTTGTGAGTTTATTGGCATGGTACCATTATGGAGTCTTGAAACACGATTGTGCAATAAAAATTCTAGTAGCTTGCAAAAATTAAGGATGGATTAAAGGCTAAAAAGAGGGGATGGGGTGCTCACCTTTTGGTGGAAACCATAAATTTCAAAACCACTATGTGTAAAAGCTAAAAAGAAGATACATAAGACTAAAAGTTTGCCCATCTTGTTCCAAATTTCCATGAAGATATGGTAAAGGAAGTCCTTTTCAGACTTTCTTATTGGAAGAGGCATTTATGAGTTTGTTTTAAGTGAAGAAAAGAAACTAGAGCTAAGTGATCCTATGAGACTATAGAAGAATTAAAGGAGTGGAAACAATGAAATAAAAGACAAAAAAAGTAACATATTGCTTGTTTGCAGTCATTGATAACATGTTGATGCATATCAAAAATGTAAAAAAATCATGTGCATCTCAAAAAATCTTTGAAAATGTATTTTCAGTGAAAATATAAAGACACTGAAGATTCAAGTCAAGCAAGAGTTTAATTTTTTGAAGAAAGTAAAGATGTTTGTAAATGAGTACATTTTTAAGGTAAGGAGCATTGTAGATGTCTTGGAAGCTATTGATGCAATGTGTGATGATGATGATTTGGTTTCGTCTACTTTGGAATAATGAGAAGGCTTGGAAATCTTTTATTACTTCTATGTATGTATGGAAGCTATTTCCAAATTTTGATGTGTTGGTTTTTCTCATGATCATTGAAGAGATCAACATACAAGGAAAATCATATGAAAGAAGTGGTAAAGAGGTCCAAGTATTTTACTCAATTTTAGGAAGGGGACATGGTAGATGATGTCTTGGAAGCTATTGATGCAATGTGTGATGATGATGATTTGGTTTCGTCTAATTTGGAATAATGAGAAGGCTTGGAAGTCTTTTATTACTTCTATGTATGTATGGAAGCTATTTCCAAATTTTGATGTGTTGGTTTTTCTCATGATCATTGAAGAGATCAACATACAAGGAAAATCATATGAAAGAAGTGATAAATAGGTCCAAGTATTTTACTCAATTTTAGGAAGGGGACATGGTAGATCCTCTTCAAGAGGCTACGGTATGGGTCATGCTGGTAGTAATGAGTAAAAAAGGTCAAATCAACAGTTTGGTGACATGTAGATTTTGGGAGGCCTAGTAATTCTAGAGGAGAGGGAGCTCTAGAGAAAGAGATGGAGAGTAAAACATAGGTTCAAACAATCATTGTATTGTGTATCATTATTATAGATGAACATGTCATATTGCAATCCATTGTTATGATAAGAAGGATAAAATAAAAAATAGCAAATTCTAGCAAGGAAATCATGCATTATCTTGGAGACAAAATGATTTTTAAAAATGACCATTTATTTATCATGTATCATATGATGAATGTTATTACAATAAAGGGGACGCGCGATGATTTATGGTATGTTGATTCAAGTACATCTAATTATATGACTAGCCATGTTGAATGGTTTAAATAAATGTGAGATTTACAAAGTCCAAGCTACGTAGAGAAATGTGGCATAAATTATCACCTAATCTCACATATTGAAAAAAATCATTTATCCTTGCATGATGGTCGAAAAAAGTGTTTGTTAGATGTATTACATGTGCCATCCATAAGAAAGAATTGGGCATCTATTGGGATCAAATGGTATAACAAGAGCTACAAGTTAGATTAATGCAATCTAAAGGGTCAACTACAAGCTTTTCTATATTTAGCATTGTAAAATTACATAAAGTCTATGAAGCATGTTAGTTTGGAAAGTAGATAAGATAACTATTTTCACATGATAGAGATGTAAGAAAGAATATACTCGACCTTGTGCATACATATGTTTGGGCCAATGCAAAATGTATCTCTTAATGGAAAAAAGTATTTTGTTACATTCATTCACGGTTACCCAATAAACTATAGGCATATTTCATGCAGAAAATGAGTGAAGTATTTGAGCGCACCAAAACTTTCAAGGCTATTGCCAATAGTCTTGAAAGCTAAGTGCTTGAGGTCAAATGGAGGGGAAGAATACCTCTTTAATAAGTTTAGTAAAATTTTGAGCTCTCATAGGATAAGCAATAATTTGCATGCATCTATACCCCACAAAAAAATGGGATTGTAGAAAGAAAACTTAGACATATTATAGAAGTTGCATGGGCATTGATGTTAAAAAGAATATATCCAAGTATTTTTTGTTTGAGTTTAGTTGTCTATATTATGAATAGAACTCCCACAGTTGTCATTCATAGTGTGACCCCCAAAAAATGTTTTATAGGCAAGAAACTTGATATATCATATTTGAAAGTGTTTGGTTTCATTGTATATGTTCATAAGCCTAATGAGTTGAAGAAATGAGAACCCAAGGTTGAAAAATATATGAAGGATTTGGGTGAGTTGAGGTGCTTTCTTGGTATTGAGGTGATAAAATACGATGATGGTATATGATTATCCCAAAGGTAGTATGGCGTGGATATATTACCAAGTATGGTATGATGACATGTAAGCATGTTCTAGTGCCATTGGTGAAAAATGTAAAATTGAGTGTTGATGTTAAGATCATATTATGTTCAAGAGGATGGTAGGGAGTTTGATCTATATAACCATCACCAAGCCGCTCGGACTTAAGCTATGTTGTTGGACTTGTGAGTTAGTTTATGTCAGTACTTAGAAAGCCTCATTTGGATGTAGTTAGATGCATATTGAGATATTTGAAGCCTAGTTTGCATTATGTATTTTTCTATGAGGTAGGTAAAGATATACATGTGTTTGGGTACAATAGATACAGATTGTGTCGGGACGAAAACTAGGATTGACACTAACTCTAAGGCTCTAGCTGCGGGCCTCTATGCTCAACCAAAACACTCTCTAATATAGCTTATACACTCTCTAATCTAGCTTATACATGCATTTGTACCGTTTAGAGTCCAACAGATCCCTTCCCGACTTCAAACAGTTGGAGTTTCCAAACAGATCGGTGTCAAGCACCTCATAGCACATACACAGGGAACGCCCCGTTGTTGACTACCATTGCCCCACTATGGGTCTCCTACACCTTGGGGATTGGACCCAAGATGCGCCATTCAAACATGTAGCATATACGATACATAGTCCTCTCTTTATTTAAAAAATCATTCCAGGAGAGATGAAGTATAATTCTCACTAAATCAATCCCCAAAGAAACAAGCATACTAAACCTACAACTTGGGACTTCTCACACTCTCAATGTGGGTCAGCATTTAGGAAAGCAAGTGCTATGCAATCTAAGAGAGTTGATACTCATTTGATACCATGCATATGGAATGTGGTGCAAAGGTGAATGCCCACGAGTGCACAAACAATTTATTTAATCAAATAAGAAATGTGGATGTACACAACAAATTGAGAGCTCCGAATCACAAAGCAACTAGATGGTTGGCTTCATGGCATCAAAATCTATCAATTTGGCCTCCATTGCACTCTTTCCAGCTCCCAGATCCAGTAGCCACTTGATAACGTGAAACATTCCAGGGATTAAATGGTGGGTCAAATGGACTCCGATCGATGAATGGAGACTTGCATTGGGTTCCTGGCATTGAAATCTATTTAGAAAACCTATAGCTCATTGATCCATGCTCGTTTTATTTTTCATGAAAATTTGCTCTTTTATACCTCCTGAGCTACTTTTACGCTCTAAATTTTGCTCCAAAAATTCATTCTCATTGGCGACCATGGGATAGGGTGACTCAGCTCATCGAATCTATGAATTGATTTTTACAAAAAATAACCACAAAACAAAATACTCAACAAAGCACAAGAACAACTCTCACCCTATCCCATGACCAAATCAAGGTATGAAGATCCACAAGGGATAGGCCAAGTAAGATCTGACAGAGATCGAGAGCTAGTCGCTAACCAAGTGCTTCCACACAGACATATTAAAAAGAATTGTCAAAGGAGTCATCCTAAGTGGTGGTCTAATGACTTGTCTGCTGGACCTAGGACAACGGACCTAGGACAACCAAACTAGGAACTCCTACTAGGCGGGGACTCCTATAGTCTAGTCTTGCATTTTCAGATCATTTTAGTTTACCCCTTTTTTATACTTTTGGAATTGATACTCGAGCGTGTAAAAAGGAGGAAGTTGAGTGTAATGGCCTAAGGAGAATAGGGCATCGGCCTTAGGTCTTGACTCGATACCCAAGAACCTACCAAGCTCTCACAAGGCGACAATTAACACCGGCTCTAAGCACTAGCTGGGCCTCTCTCAAAGAACACACCCCCTCAGCCTCGCGGCCAAGATCGTCTAAGGGACACACTGCTCTAACTGCTATCATAAATCTTGCGTTTGTTTTGAACTATAGTCCAAGGTTAAGCCCCACACTTCCTCAGAGGAAGTCTCTACACATAGATCGATATAAAATACCTCATAACACAAACAAAAGGAGGCACCCCCTAGCTGAATGTCGTGCCCCCCCCCCCCACTGTGGCTCTCCTACACCTCGAGAATTAGCCCCTCGATGCACCGCTAATACAAATAACACAGGTGTCACAAACTCCACTCTTGTTTAAAACGATCTAGGAGATAAGATATTTCCTCACTTAATAATTTCCTAAGGAACCCAAATGCCTAAACTTATAGCTTGGGTGTCTCACAACTCAGCGTGATCATATGTATAAGAAACCAATTGCAATGCATCCAGGAATAACCATTTGATATGCAGAATGCAATTGTGAATGCCATAGTGCTCAAACATTTTATGATTCATAAAATAGCATTGTGCACTGCAATAAACATTTCTTTCCATGATTCATAAAGCAGCATTGTACATTGCAACAAACATTTATTTCCATGATTTTAACCTACATGTCATGCTTTGTTACTGCTAAGGGTCAACCCTGAGCATCCTGTGCTACTTGACCCCTTTTAACTTAATTTATAAATGTCTTATATGGTGTGCACAAACAGATAGATCATAATTTCATATGCTCTCAAAAACTAATCAGCATCAAAACCCCTCTTCCCCCTTACCATTTAGGTTGTGCATCATTGATAAGTGTAAAGAGTGGGTTTTTAATGTGTTTTTCTTATAAAAAGTGGTAAAAATAGACTTTAACATGGAGATATAGCTGAAGTGAGTCTTATCCCTCATGCTCCATCCATACCATACATTCACAGACATAATGCATATTTTTTCTTAATTTTCTAGCGCAAAAAACTAAAATTTTCTATTTTTTGCTATTTTTCTTCATTTATTTAGATAAAAATTCTGTTTCATCAAACATCTTTTATAAAATGAATGAGATGATTGCTTACACATAGAAACCCGATTTTGGGGGCATGTATTTAATGGTTGGGAGGCCGCTGATGCCCATTTATGGTTGTTGACGCTCTCTCCAACTCTAATCTATGATCTACTCCGCTCTGGTACAATTATTCCATCAGCATCTCGCATCCAACTCCTTCCCCTTCTTCCATAGGATCATGTGTGTGAACAACCACCATCAAGAGGAGAGAGGAGAGAGGAGAGAGAAAGACTAGATTTCCAACTCCACCATTAGGCAGCCATTTTCTAATCGAAGACTGGCAAGATGGGAAGCAAAAATTGAAGGAATTGATTGCCATTGTCTGATTCATGGCTTACTTTTGCAACCCTCAATAGCCCCATTCTCCAAAAAATGTCGCCAAAAGGGGGGGCGGCGGCTTCACGCCATTTCAAAAAATGCCTCCCTCCCCCCCCCATCCCCCCCCCCAACCCTATCATGAAATTTTTTCTTAAATGGGGGCCAATTGGCCCCCCAAAAGAACCATGCCCAATTTACTTCTTTCTTTTGTCCATTTCAATCTTGGTAATGTCTGGCTTCACGCATCTCGTCCGTCTGGTGCCCAAATCCAAATTCAAAAAATCTTGCATATTCGACCTAATATCCCAAATGGTTGAGAAGTTGTCTCTCTTCAATCCATTTGTCAAAAAAATTACCAAACATCCACAACCACCGCAACGGCTGAAGTTTTGCATTTCCGTCTTCCTTGGTCTCTAAACATATCAAATCTTCATATTCTGCTTCCATCGGCTTTCAATTCCCGCTTAAATTTTGCACTAATCCGCTCTATCTCGTCCCTTCATGGGTCTTTAAAAGCTGCTCTCATTGGCGACCACGGGATAGGGTGACTCAGCCCTCGAATCCCACGAAGTGATCTGCACAAACAACGACCAAAGAAAGCATCAAGCTGCCACAAAAAATATACTCAACAAAGCACAAGAATAGCTCTCACTCTATCACTTGATAAATCAAGGCATGAGAATCCACAAGGGCTAGGCCTAGCATAATCTGACAGAAATCCAGAGCGAGTGGCTAACCAATTGTTCTAATACAGACTGACTAAAAAACCTATCAAAGAGGTCATCCTACTGGTAGTCTAAACTACCTATCTAACTTAGGACAACTGGACCAGGACCTCCTACTTAAGCGAGGACTCCTATAGCCTATTGGTAATCATATTTTTCTTATAGCACATTTTCTTCCCAAGGTTTCCATACTCGGATATATAAAAAGGAGGGAGTTGAGCATAGAGTGACCCAAGGAGAACAAGGCATTGACCTCATGCCTCAGGTCATGTCTCGGTACCCAAGAAGCTACCAAGCTCTCACAAGGCAACACTTAATCCTTTTTTGTTTCGCTCACTCTTATTTTTGCTCCAACCCTCCTTTTCTTTTCTTTTCGACTAGCTGCTACCCCTAGAAAGACAAGGTATCGACGCGTCCCTAAGAACCTACCAGGCCTCCACAAGGCGATTATCAATTACATGTAGGAATTTTTTTCATTTTTTCTATTCTTTTCTTATTGAGGGCTTAGAACCCCTTTTTACACACCTTTGTAATTTTTATTTTTAAATATATTCAAAACTGTAGGCTCCCCAATATTTATATGCACTATATCAAGTATATTTCTACTCACTTCTCCATCATGCGAAAAGAGTTGTCTCGCCTGCTTACCAAACTAGCATGCTTCAAACACTTTATGAAATTCTACAACTCTAAACGAGGCAACCCTGTAACCAATCCTTTGGACTGCATTAATTTCAGCCTTTGCACATTTGCATATCCAATATGTTAATGCCATGTTTCAATGTCTGTAAAAACCGCTCATTTTCCTTTAGCATACATAGCAGCGTCCATTGCAAGAATTCCAGCGTCTAAAGTGAACATGCGGCTAACTCTGCTTCCTTTTCCGACCAACCTACGCTTATCACATTAAAGTCTTCTACAAAATAACATTTTGCATTGAATCAAACCTGCAACCCTTGCTCTACCATTTGGCCAATAGACACTAGACTCTTTGTAATTGATGGCACAAGTAATACATATGTTAGACTCTTTGTCTAGCCATTATGCAAGGACAAGGGAACCTTTCTAATGTGTGAAATTGGGTGGCATGAATCATCACCCATCTGCACATAACCTAGATTTTGTAAGTCTTATATCTCTCCAAACCATTCAACATGACTGGTCATATAATTAGATGCACATGAATCGACATACCATACATCATCATGTATCATCTTTCCTCTGTAACTGCATTCATCATATACTACGTAACAAACAGATGCTCATTTTTGTCTTCATTCTATCGTGAAGACGATGCATAGTTTCCTTGCTGCAATTTACCACTGTGAATATCATCCTTCTTCTTAGCTTAGACATGTTCTAAGAGCCCTAATACACTTTGTATGAAGGGTAATATTCATGGGAAATATATGTTTATCCTGATAGATAGTGACAGTACATACAGTTTTGTGAATAAGTCCATTATGGATAAGTTGAATCGTATTTCCACTAACTTACAGCAACCCATAAGAGTTTAGGTAGCCAATGGTAAAGAAGAAATTAGCACTCAAATATGCCCACATGTTTCTTTACAACTGGTTGAAAATTATGAAGCAAAATTAAAATTGATAATCTTGGAAATGGAGCCCATAGATATTGTACTCATGTGTGATTGGTTGATGACATTGGGCAAAATTGCTATGGATTTCTCACAGCTCTATATGGAATTTACCATTGATGGATAGCTTATCCATTTGGAGGGAATTCCTAGTAAATCAGATTTTAAACTTATTACCATTCAACAACTCAAAAAGGAGTACAAGAGCCATTCACAGATCTTTGTTTTGCACTTGAATAAAGAGTTTGAATATCAATCCACAAATTCAACAAATCATCGAGCTTTAAAAGCTCTTCTTGAGGAGTACAAGGATTTTTGAAGTGCCTAGTTCATTGCCTCCCAAGAGATAGTAGATCACCCAATTGATTTGGAGCCCAACTCACAGCGAATTAATAATCCACCTTACAAATTGTCCAAGTGTGAGCATGAGGAAGTAGCCAAGAAAATCAAGCTTATTGAAATGGGATTCATTGAACCCAATTCTTCACCTTATGCATCTCCAGTCTTGTTAGTTAAAAAGAAAGATGGATCTTTCATTATGTGTATTGATTACAAGGATCTTAACAAGATCACAATGAAAAGTAAGTATCCAATACCCAGAATTGATGATTTGCTTAAAGAACTCAAGGGGGCTAGATTCTTTACAAAGATTAACTTGAGGTCAAGGTATCATCAGATTCGTATGCGCGAGAGGGTGATGAAATCTACCTTTAGAACTGATCAAGGCTCTACCATTTTCTAGTGATGCCATTTGGGCTACTTAGCTCCAACTATCTTCCAGAGTCTAATGAACAAGATTTTGCAATATTTTCTATTTCAGTTTGTCCTGGTTTTCTTTTATGACATTTTGATTTACAATAAGACTCTTTAGGACCATTTATTACACATGAGGAAGGTTTTTTATGTATTCAAGAATCACAGACTCTTTGCTAAGGAGAAGAAATGCTCTTTCATGCAAACTAAAGTGGAGTACTTGGGACATATTGTCAATGAAAAAGGGATCGAAGTTGACCCCAAGAAGGTACAATGTGTTAAAGATTGGTCAACACCTACTACCACTACTTCACTTAGAGGGTTTCTAGGTCTACCTTCATTTTATGGAAGATAGCTCACATTATCAACTTAAAAATGGCATAATTTGGTTCAATGGCAAGAATGCCATTCCCTCTACATCTTCCTTTACACGGAAAATTATGGAGGAGTTACATTCTTCGCCTTTAGCTGCACACCTTGGAGTTTTCAAAACCTATGATAGGATTAATAAAAGCTTTTATTGGAAAGGACTATGGAAAGATGTCAAAGATTTTGTCATGTAGTGCATGCCTTGTCAATAGAATAAGAACAACACCCATGAGCCAGGTGGTTTGTTGCAGTCATTACCTATTCTTACAAGAAAATAGACACACATTACCATGGATTTCATTACTGGCTTGCCTACTACCAAAAAGGGATAAAATAGTATATATGTGGTGGTAGATAGACTCACCAAGGCAACCCATTTCGTTCCGACCAAGACCCAATTTACTGCTTCTCAAGTGGATAGTCAGTTTATGGAATAGATTTTTAGATTATATGGATTACCACAAGTGATTGTATAGGACAAAGATTCAAAGTTTATGAGTAACTTGTGGCAAGCGATATTCACATCCATGGACACTAAGTTGGCTCCCTTTATAGCCTACCATCCACAAACTGATGGACAGACAGAAAGGATAAATAAGTAGTTGGAGACTTATCTTCGCCATTTTGTTATGATGTGCAAAATTCATGGGATTCATGGTTACACTTGGTTGAGTTTGCCTACAATAACTCCACTCATGCTAACATTGGAGTTTCGCCCTTTGAGGCTATGTATGTTTATAAGGTGCCCTTGACCACAATCATCTTTAATGAAAGAATCAATCCTCATGGGAAAAAGGAAGTGAAAAGAATGC
Organism: Lygodium microphyllum; assembly: GCF_053477565.2. Classification (NCBI taxonomy): domain Eukaryota; kingdom Viridiplantae; phylum Streptophyta; class Polypodiopsida; order Schizaeales; family Lygodiaceae; genus Lygodium; species Lygodium microphyllum. The sequence continues at coordinate 63,636,350 of NC_141138.1, forward strand.
AAACCCTTCTTCAACAGTGTAAGATGAATCTTAGAAAATCCCAAGACTAGATGAAGATGTGTGCATATGAGAAGAGGCGACCCTTAGAGTTTCAAGAAGGAGAATTAGTTTTATTGAAGGTGCCCAAGTCTCGATATTCTACTTTGAAGAATGAATCCATTAACAAGCTTGCTCACAGATTTTATGGACCCTACATGATCCTAAAGCGCATTGGAGACTTGACATATAGATTGGAGCTATCCTCTTTCTCTAAGATTCATAATGTATTCCGTGTTAGTCAGCTCAAGCCTTTCTATGGTAATCATGTTGATACAATTGATGAGCTGCCACCTATTGATGAAGATCACATTCAGTACATCCCTAAGGCTGTCATAAGTCAACATGAGAAAAATCTTCACTCGCGTTCTTTCATTGAATAATTAATCAAATGGAGAGGTTTGCCGCTTCAAAAGCTTCTTGGAGGCATGATTCTATGCTAGATGAGCTTCCTTACCTACAAGACACATTGGTGTGGTTGAAGCATATTGACTGTGGAGCCAACTATGATGCAAACAGGGACGTGACAGTAGACTATTTTAGAATAGTTTTTATTGTACCTAATTTTCAAAATTATGCCACCTACATAGGGTCAAAGTATCTTCAAGAGCTACATTTGGACATGTGGCATGCTTCCTTTGGATACTTCTACCAGAAGTTATGGCAGAAGTTATGGCAAATTTGGTTCAATAAGGTTTGTTCTTACAACAAGTTGTCTACTTCATTTTGAGTCCATCAATTAAAGATCATTTGAAGACTTTAAAGCTCTAAGTACTTTTAAAGCACTCTTGATCATGTATATAGTTGAGGCTTACTCTCATTCCTTCATTTCCGTCCATATATCTTTAATCTTTCATTCATTTCCCTATTTGTATGGCTAAAAACAAAGTAGTACTCTGTTCTATCCATCCTTTTCCAACTTTTGTGAGTTTGTTTTATGAGGGCAAAAACCTTTGGGACATGATGGATTGTAAGAAGGTGGGAGGAATAGTTGTTTAGTGTGAAAATAATAGTAATATCATGTCACACTAACATAGGTATAAAAGGGAAGAACATGTATTTTTTCTCATCTTTTGAAACATTAATACATTACTGTCTCTTTCTTTATTACCTTGCTCGCAGCTTTTATGGCTTCACCTTTTTCTCTCTCCATTTCTAGTCTTTCTCTGTCCTCGTCACTCTCCTACACTCCTCTCTTCTATAATCTTCTCTCTACTTTCTCTCTCCAATCCACTTCTTAACATGTGCCATATGGTTGGGATATTATAATCATATTTAAAAATTAGTTTTTCTTATTAATTGCTTTGTATGGTTTATAGATCATGTTTATACGTGTGTAAAGCCAAATAAGAGGCACATTAAGACATGAAGTGCCCTAAATATTAGAAATATTGATACTTTGAACCTCAATGCAATGTGCTAAGAGAATACCAATGTAAAGCACCAAGATAACACCGATGCAAAGTGCAAACAAAACCTAGGCAAAGTATCCCTAGTTGCTTTCATTGGGCTTTTACTCATCCCTACCTTTAACCATTGTTCTTATTTTAACTTTTTACAATACATTACATGATTTCCATCGTGTTCTCTTATGTACAAATCTTTCACGAAGATATATCACCACTCCTTTGGGAGATATGGTTTTTAGGACTCCTTTGGGAGGTATGACTTTTAATGCTAACATAGGATTTTTTATACACATCACTTTAGCATTCTATAAGGAAAAAAATTCTCAACATTGGTGGCATTTGCACATCATTATGTGCATAATGCACCTTTGGTTATGGGTGAAGCACTTTTTATTTGCCCATGGGCAAAGGAAAACAAAAGACTTGATAACACTACTACTTCCCTTTACACTTAAAAAATGAGAATCAAGAGCAATTCATAACTTTGGGAGCTTCTCAATTCTTCAAACAATAGTTACGTGCAACATGGCTAGTGTACTTAACAAGAGTTATTCCACTAGACCAACTATATTTTGTGTGATGGTAATAATGTTGGATGTTTAATACATGGCATTGCTATTGACTATGTTGATTCAATATCCATGTGAAAGACTATAGCATCAAATATATTTCAATCAAGATTCACAAGAGTTGCTCCCATAGTTACAAGTTCAAATCTATTCTCTTGAGATCATTAGGTGTTTGTAGGTCATTACGTGCCACCCAATTGTTCAAGCATGCATCACTTTTCCTTCCCAAAACATGACCCGAGCAAATCATAGCCTTGCGAGCTTCACAATCCCACAACCACACAACATGCAATGAGCGAGCTTAATTGACCACACAAGCTAGGTCCACTGGGGTTTTTTTTTTAATACAAGGTGAATAATGTGCATCATCCTATTGTTTCCAAAACTCTCAATTTCACTATCTCAAGTACTTTACATCATTTTCCAAATAAAGTTTGCCAAATGAGAATTGAACCAATATTCTTAAAATTAGTGCACACATAGGAAGAGTGGAGGGAAGAGTGGAGTGAAGACAGACAATATGTCCAATTACCTTACTAAGTGCATTGAATACATCACAAGGTGACTTGACATATTAGATTAGAAAGTAGCTCAAAGGTTTAAGGTTGGAGAGAGAACATATGGACTATTTTCAAGGAACTCAATCCTCGGACCTAAAAAGATACAATAAGATTCTAAAGGATCAAATTGCAACCACTAGGAGTAAAGGGAACAAGGCTGCCGTCAAACAACATTACCAATGGTCTTGGGTTTACGACAATCCCACCTTGAAATTTTGAAAATTATATCTAAAGCAAGATTAAGTGAGAGAACCTTCAAAGTGTAGGAGCATTGAACATTATGTGAACTTGATCATTGTTGAACTACTTTTGTATGTTCTAGGTCATCCACCAATAAAGAGGAGTCTATAAATTGGTTTGATGCTACATATCATAAGGCATCACTAGTCTAGTTCAAATTCATAGGTAAAGGTTTGTACATGGTCTTGGTGAATACCAAGGCCAGGAGGCATTGGGTTCCTACCTACATGGTTAGGCAAAGAGGCATTAAGGTCCTACCTACATGGTTGGTCACAAAGGCATTCTGGTGCATGCTTTATTGTGATCTTAATCTTTTTTTCCTAGCTCTTTTTTTAAAACTAATGTTTGAGATGGATCTAATTCAAAATTTACCTCTTTAGATGGTGAAGCCATGCTTGCTAATGCTAAGGAAGGTGCTTCAAGTACGTGTCATTGCTACTCATTTGGAGATGCTAAAGCTAAAAGGTCAAACCTAATGTATGAAAGTGCAAGATGTCTGAAATGGGTTTGAACTTGCAATTGGGGTGCATGGCTCCCAAATTGAGGATGCAAAGCAAGCACCTTTCAATAGCCTCTATATACACTTTTGATACCTCAACTGCAAGGGCTAAGCAATGGTTCCTAACCCCAAGTAACCTTTATGTCAAGGAAGAATATTCTCTTCCTCCTCTAGGTCCTGCATATTGAAAAGCCTATTGTTCAAACTTATGTAAAATTTCCTCCCAAGTATAGTAGCTTGGCCTTGTAAAGTTTAGACAAAGGTCTTGTAAAGTTTGAAGAGTTGAGGTCACGAGTGATCCTAATGCTCTACATGGCTATCATGCCTGTTTTTAGCTATTTTTCCCATCAGAACAAGTTTTTAAAAAGTATTTATCAAATGACGTCTTGTTAAGGATGGTATGTCAATTAATAGTTTGAAACTTAATCTAGATGAATTAAAGGTACATCAAGACTCGTCTATCAAATGAAATCTTGGGCACAGCTCTATCTCCTACAATACTCCATCGTATGATTGGACAATTATCATCATTAATTAGCGAAGGCTTAACAATTGCAATAAAGTGGAGTACAGAGAACTTATAAGCGCAGGACTTTTGTGGCATAGGTTCTGGTTGCATTGACATGGAGTTAGTAGCTGCAGCCCATTTCTTTGAAAAATGCCTTAACACACTCCAAGTCGACAAAAGCCTTGCCTTGCCAACACTGGAAACAATCAACCACAGAGCTTAAACGGAATCACTGTAATGCAAGGGGCCACAGTGCCACTTGTTTGACACTATCAAAATGGCAAACAATCGTACCCAAACTTTCACCATTTGCAAAGCATCTGTTAGCCACCACTTCCAGCCACGAATACCTATCGTTTCATCAGGGGATTTTTGCCGTTCATTCATGAAGGCGCTAATAATTACAAATATTAATCCACCTCCATGTCAGTCAGGATGGTGCGCTATCCATCCATGCACCAAACCTACCAATGGTTGAGTAAGACACGGTTAGCTGCAGGTGCACGATTTTCTACTCCAATTTCCCAGTGTCATCTACAGGGAAAGCAGTCAAATCCTGAGTACATCTGTAAACGGTACGCCAGTATTATGTCAGGAATGTGCTATCCATCAGTAAAACTAACTTTCCCTCTACTTAAAGAAGGCATACTTTGCTTGCCTTAGCTGCAAGAGCAGGAATCTTCTACGACCGCACCAATGCAGTTAACCAGTCAGATATAGAGACCTTTCGTCCAAGCTACGACAGTTCATGTGCTGAAAGCTCATGGTGGTGGCTTTGGCTGCACCTGATATGACTTTGGCTTTTGGTTCAAGCATAACTATTGAAAGTAGCAAAATCACGAACAAGGTAAAGCTAAGGAGAAAGCATTAGGCTTATGTCGATTTGCAGGTTGCTAATGATTTTGTAGCCTGTCATGTTGCTACAATATACATTAAGAGACGCGTTTGATTAATATCTCTTGCAAATACAAGAACTTGTTAATATAAGCGTAGATAGTTTATAATTATATTCCACATCAAACAAGAGGCATGATTTACTAGTATTCCTTGCAAATACAACACCTAAAACACTCAAAACTCAAAAACCTAAAACAACTCATCGCGATCTTACATTGATAAAATCGTTGGAAAATGTGATTTATAACTTCCAACCAAGAGGCAATAAAGCATATGTACAATCGATTTACTGCTTGTTTCAAAACAAATCAAAAGCTCTCAGACATTAGGAATGAATGAGGGCCTTTAATGCAACTGATTTCGGGTTTGATTTGAAACAAATCACCAGGCTGTCGCCCAAATACTGCCTTTAGTTCACATAACTTACTCTACTTCAGCTTCAAATTTAATCTCAGTAAGTGAGTCTCATGTTTCCGAAATTTCTGACGATGTCTTTCATCCTCTCAGCACTCATTGCACCACATGTCTCTGATTCCACGTGTGCCACCAGCGCAGAAAGCACTGCAAAAGATCATCTTCCATGTGATGCAATTCTATGATGTTCTCATTCAGAAACTACTAGAAGATCTTCTACTGAAAACATAAGTTAGATATTTGGACCAGATTAATTATCAGCGAGAGGCGTGATTAGGATCAGCAATCATAAACTTACATTTGAATTCCCTGCGGCACTTCCTGCACCAGAACTCTGAAGGCCCATGAACATTGGAGTTGAGGTGTTGATTCAGGCTACTTAGGCTTAGAAATCCTCTGTAACACACAGGACATACGTAACGTTCACCATTGAAGGAAGCTTCGGTAGCAATAATTCTGGACGCACTTGGCTCCTCGCTGTATAAAAACGTCATAACCACATTACAGCCGCGGATAAGTGATACAAAACCTCAAATTCTAGTCGGATGGAGAAACGACGAAGAAGAAACGCTGTGCATTAAATCAAAAAACCGTGCAAATGGAGCGACGTTCAAGATGCAGTAACTGTCTGAAAATACCACATTTCTTACTGATCATGCCAGTCTATGCGTGGCTTAGTGAAAAAATTAATGTTGCCAGTTAGCTGTTCCAAGGTTCTCATTCCATCCACTATTTGCATGTTCGTCCAGTTTAGGCAGCTAGATTGCTCCATCTGCAAAGACATTTTTAAAATCCTAATTTTGAGAAATGAGACTGGGCTTCGTTCCTATAAATGCTGTTAGCATGCATCTTAGAGGACAAAGCATGCCATACAAGCCGATCAACCTGGACACGTGATACAAATTGCACTGAAACTCTGTTTTAGAGCCAGTATTCTAGGACAAAGCACTCGCATTGAGCACTTAACGAGCATTAGACCTAGACATATATTATATACACGCAGAGAACGCACTCCTACAATAGTCGAGAAAGGCTGCGAGCGTAATAGCGTGCGCAGACACAAGTTTGAGAAAGAAAAGGTTTTTAAAAATGATAGAATGATGGTTGCTGTCGTCCTTGTGAGCATAAGACAAAGCTTCACGGCTCTATGAAGATAATAGAAAGTAATGTCCAAGAAAATGCAAGCGTTGGCAATGAAAGCGACGATGGAGAGAGCTGTGTCGAGACCATTAGTGCTCAAGCATGTGCTGCAACTCCAAAACATTGGATGGAGAAAATGGAAGAACAGTTAAAAGCAAGAAAACACAGGCATGAATGATTGATTAAGAGGCTGGCGAAAAGAACCATACGAAGGCAAGAGCATTATACATGGCACGAGGGTAAGACACAAAATGATTGCACGTACTTACATGTTTGACGAGGGCGGAGGCGGAGACAAAGCCCTTTCTGCAGCGGGGACAGAAGACATCCTTAGGCTGGTGGAGCTTGGAGTTGCGATGGTTGCGAAGCGCGTTGCCGTCGCGGAAATCGCGCTGACAGTCGGGGCAGTAGTGATGGCGAGAGGACTGCGAGAGGTGAGCATGGAGAGCATGCCACGACGCAAACCTCCGCTCGCAAGGATCGCAGTAGAAATCATCATCGCCATTGGAAGACGAAGAAGAATAATACGCCATGGCGGAGGAACACGAAGACGAGAGAGAGACGGAGAGAGAGAGATGAAATGAAGACTAATTGAAGAGGCCAGATTATAAATCATTATTTTTTTTCCTAACTCGTCATCATCATTATTTCTTTTCTTAACTGTGATTATTCGCCTGCTGCCTTATTTATTGCGCGGCGGCCCTCTTGGAATTTTGACGATGAAATGGTTACGCCTGTTCACACACACTGCTCTGCCTTCCGGATTCTCACATCCCATGAAGGGGGCCCAAGGGATTTGAAGGCTGACTTGGTAGATGCACCAACAAGGGTTGTCTTTCCAGTCCAATCATACACCTCGCACATGATAAACCATGGTAGATGGTTAACTTTTGGGTTACTATTGTCTATATATTTATTTATTTATTTATTTATTTATTGTGTAATCTAGGAATTTTGCCACATTTGTTAAGGCCTAGCATGATGAACTAGAGAGACCTCATCTGTGAGGGGCTTCATGCGGGGTGTTAGGGCTTAAATTTGATGGGATGCCCAACATTTCATGTGATATACAAGTTTTAATATACATTTCATTCATCTAGATTAAGTTGCAAAAAGTATTTATAAATGTAAGTATACTATATATTGTACCAATGAAAACTGGCATAACATCTTTAGCAAGACATCTCATTTGACAAATATTTCTTTTAAACTTGTTTTGATAGCAAAATAGCCTACAATAGGCATGATAGTTGTCAAATTTAGGCATGTAGAGTACTAGGATCGCTTGTGGCCTCAATTTCTAAACTTTACAAGACCTTTGCTAGAGCAACATGATACACTTAGGAGGGAATTTAACACAAGTTTCAGCAACAACAACAGGACTTTCAATACATAGAACCAAAAAGAAAGAGAATATTCTTACTTGACATAGAGGTTACTTATGATTAGGAACCTTTGCTTAGCCCTCGTAGTTGAGGTATTAGAGTTATATATAGAGGCTACTAAGAGATACTCACTTTCCATCCTCAAATTGAGAGCCATGCAACTCCCATCTCCAAGGCTCTGTGTGAAGCTCGGGCAATACAATCTATAAATGATGTGTTGAGCAACATAGACCTAGAGCAAGGTTTAGCTATGGTGGATGAAAGATGAAGACACTACTCATGATAACATGGACTTAGATAGACTAACTATTGCACAAGTGAATTAGGTTCCAAGATGGAAGATTGGACTCATAAAGACATTATTGTGTAAGATGGACAATGACATTGACAATGACTCAAACTGATAGGTCTATCACATTGAAATGAGTGGCAAGTACATGGTTATATAGCATTTGGATAGTACCACTCTACCTCACTGTGCTTATGGGATTCTATCATCTCTTCTTAGAACATACATTATATACATATCTTCCATACAAAGCCACTTATGGGCAAGCCTCTTTTGGGCACACATACATGCCTCTATGCACTACAAGATATAGGCCTTATATCGACGTTTAAAGCGACGAAAATGCAAACAACAAAATTTGCCCCCGTCGTCGCAAAAAGAGTCGTTATTGGCGACGCCATAGCAACGCCAATACCGACGCTGATAGTGATGGTTTGTGACGCTAATAGCAACAGTAACATGGATTAAAAAAATTTTGTGGCATGGCAACAAGCTGCCCTACCACATATAGCACTGTGTGCTTTATGAGAGCCATACAAAATAGTTTCTGTACTACTGTGTACAATGCGCTTGCAAACAAAAACAATGTATACTGAAATCATAAAACTGATACATGAAATAAATACATGATCACATAAAAAGCAATCGGTACAATCATGACAGGATATCACTAATACATAGAAAATGTCTACATAGATTAGGCGACTCAAAAATAAAGGTGTGTGAGCTCCAGGGATCCAAGGGCGAGCTACATATCCTCGTCCCCCGAAAGCTCGTCCCGCCGCAAAGGAGCATCAAACGGACTCTGCAGAAAAAGAAACAACACATCAATCCACCATATAATAATGCATTCAAATATCTCATGGTAACTATGGACAAGAAAGATGAGTGACTTACAAGGCTGCCGCGTCTATACAATCGGTCGACCAATGCCCTGAGACCGTGCCTATCTGCATATTGAGTCTCAAGGCCAGTCGGATCGCGATTTGTAATGGAGTGCTGCAAAGAAAACAAAATGCTAACTGTTAGAAACATGATTGTCAATACAAAGAATATTTCAAAAAAATAAACAAGCAAAACAAAAGAAAAACTTACAAAGTCCTCCAAATATGTCCTGTGGCCGCCACTCCCAAGATGATGGACCACTCTGGCCTCGAGTCATGCCCTCGCCGCCTCGCGCTGCTGATTCCAACATCCTGGAGAATCTGTAGCGCTTCCTCCCTCAGTCGGCACCAATCGTCTGCATCTAACCTTTCACTTTTGTAATAAGTAGGGTTGAATGCTATTTTGTCAGAGAAACTTCATGCTTATTGCTTGTTGATGCTTATTGATTACTTTGCATGCTACACTAATGTCTATGGTTGATGCCATATACTTGGCCATGCTTCTGGAATGCACTTGGATTGAGATTGAAGCTTAGTCTCATTGAGTTTGACTGTCACTTCTCACATCAAGCATTAATTTAAGACACTTCATGCCTCTTATCATTGGATGATACATGAGCCATTTGTTAGATATATTATAGTCAAACAATAGGACTAATTGTGACATGTACATGCTCTCTTGATACTCATTGGATGCAGTACCCCTATCGTAGGATGGTTTGATGTTTTGTCTTGGATCTAGTACTTATATCTGTCATAGTGTTGTCAGTGGTATTTATATGCTTCTAGGTTATGTATTGAGCCTTAGTGCCCTCTCTCATTTCCTTTTCTCTTTCCTCTCTCTCTCTCACATTTACTCTCTCTCCTCTTCCTCTCTCATTTCGTTTTCTCTCTTCCTCTCCCTCTTTCATTTCATTTTCTTCCTTAAATGATTTATTTGGAAAATATCTCCCTCTCTTCCTGCTAGCTTTCACTCAAGAGGTGCTTCCATTTAAATGCTCCTAACACTCTCCAATGAGTTGCATTTAGATGAGTTACATTGTGAGTTCAATTTGAATGCAACCCATAGGGTGTTTTATCTAGAGAACTAATTTCATGTTGTAAGCAAAAAAAAATCACCAACTTCTTTTCTAATACAATTGATAAACATTAGATATAACTAATCCTCCATAGCAATCATTAGACATAACAGTAGACATAACTAATTTCTTTCCTAATGCAATTGATAAACGTTGGACATAACTAATCCTCCAAAGCAATCATCAATCAATGCAATTCGAATCTCTACTACAAATGATTAGAGAGTTTTTTATACATGTGCTACTCCTTGCTCTCATGCAGATTTGAGAGAGGATGGCTTAGGTGGTTGTTGTGGAGGCACCGATGTAGTGTCTCTGTCTTGTTATTTTGGTGGGGTTATATCACCTGTAGGATTTGTCATACCTATGGGAACGTCTACTCCAATGACTCTAGCTTTTGCTCCATTAGTCAATAGGTGGCACCCCTATGGGTGCTACTCCAAGAGATACCACCCCCGTGGGTCCACCAGATGTACAGGGGTGATACCAGGAGGCATATTCCACGGTGGATTCTGTAAGGTTTTGCGATGGATTCCGTAAAAATTTAATTATTGCCGAGGCTCATACACAAGGTGGATTCCTTGTGTGAAAAGTCGATGGGAATGCTCGTCCTTTTTGGGCATCTTGTTAATTTAATGTGCAAGTGGGTGATTCCATAGCGGGCGATTCTGCAAAATACATATTTAAATTAATCGACGTTTATGAGTTTAGAGTGCGCACTCATAATAAATTAAGGCTAGGATTAAGTTCTAACCAATTTATTTATTTTGTAGCTGAAGATTGCTAGGTATTCACTTTTGCCGGTTTAATTTTATTATTTTCTAACAATTGTGAGTGCTTCAGTTGATGTGTAGAGCAGGCAGCGGTGGCGTTGAGAAGCACTGGGTGATAGCGTGTATTCATTATCATTTTTTATGGGTGCGCATCTTAGGCGTAGTGCCAATATTTATTTTAATGCACTTATTTATTGAAGCGCTTGATATTTATTTATTATTTTGTATGCGCATGGGTGCATGATTTAAATATTTATATTGGACATTGTATTTGGGCACCACCTGACTCCTTGGGCGCCCAATAGCTTTAATTCTTTAGTGGGACAAAAGCAAACACAAAAGCTAAAGCGTGCTAAATGTAAATTGGGCTATTTTTTGAGCTTGGAGATGAATAATATATCGAATACATGCTTTGTGGAGTGCTCACACAAGGTATGGGGGGCGATTGTACCCAATTAGTATTTTGCTTCATGTCGTGCAAGCTTTCTCTCTTGTTTTTTGTGCAAAAGTAGAGTTCTTTTGTTCTTGGGAACCTTCCGACGCTCACTACGCGCGCATACAGTATCCGATCTATGCACTAGTGGGTCTCCTAGTTATGCCTAGGAGCGCGGTCGTAGGTGGGAGAGGACATATCTTAGACATACCTAAGAGGGGTATAGATACCTTGTAGATGACAGGGCAGGAGTCATAATCATGAATGATGAGGGAAGGAGAGTGATGTCTCGTATGAGAGAGTTATACCAATAAGTTTTTCGGTACAATGTCGTGGACCATTGGAAGAACATTGTATCGAAAAACTTATTGGTACAACTCTCTCATACGAGGCATCCTTACATGAGGAGTTTTCGGTACACACCGCGACAGAGGTTTTTCATAGGCTGGATGATGGAGTGCATGTGTACGTACACATCACAGTGACGATCAAATGTATACATGGCACTCAAGAGTGGCACCCTCAAAGTCCAAGTGGCTAGATGCATATGATTGGCGGAGACTCAGGGAGGAGGCTACAGATTCTCCAAGATATTGGAGATAGCGACATGAGGCATCGAGGGCACGATTAGAGGTAGGGGTGGTCTATCATCTTGGGAGTGGCGACCATAGGACTTATCTGGAGAACTTTGTAAGTTTTTCTTTTGTTCTTCTCGCTTTCTTTTTGTAATATCACTTGTATTGGACAATCATGTTTCTAATAGTTGTATTTTGTTTTCTTTGTAGCACTCCATTATAAACCACAATCCCACTGGCCTAGAGACTCGATATACAGAGAGACACGGTCTCACTACATTGAATGATAGACTGTATGCATACGACGGCCCAGTAAGTCACTCATCTTTCTTGTTCGTAGTTACTATTTTTATTAAAATGTATTACGTATGGTGGACTGATGTGTAGTTGTTTTTTTTTTCTTGCAGACTTCGTTCAATGCTCCTTTGCGTCGAGATGAGCTTTCGAATAGCGAGGATCTATAGCTCGTACTTGGATTCGTGGAGCACACATCCTCTTCCTTTTTGATCCTGTGATTTATGTTGGTATCTTTTATGTACTATGTTATTATCATCCTTTATATCTTGCCATGATTCCATGAGTTTTCATAAGCGATCTTGTATTTATTCTATGTATCAGTCTTGTGGATTCAAGTACATTTTGCGCTTATTTTGACGACCATTGTACACTTAACATGTAATCCATTTGTAGAATATAAATACAATACATAATTCTACATGCGACAGGGAAGCAAGGCTTGTTGCCCTGCCACAAATTTTTTTCTCTGTAAATCGTCGCTATTAGCATCGCAAATCTACTATATGTGTCACTATTGGCGTCGCAATAAGCATTGCAAATCGTCGCTATTGGCATCGGTATTTGTGTTGGTATTTGCATCACAAAATCGACACAAATACCAATGCATATACCGATGCCAATAGCAACGGTTTCACGGAGACACTAATACCGATGTGTTTAGTGACAATGGGGGTAATTTTTTTATGAGAATTTTTGTCGCTTTGAACGTCAGTATGAGGCATGTATCTTATAGTGATTGCCAAGCATGACAATGGTAGGAGTTGATTAATGCTTAAAAAGTGAAAGTCTAGTTAAAAAACCTTGTAAATCATCTGATTAAATTATTGGCGCAATATTTTTCTAAGTACCAACTAAAGGAAATTCGCTTATGTTGGGTAAGTTAGCCCTAAATGAAAAATTCGTGTCTTGATTAATGACATTGAAATATTTATACTCAACACTTTTTTATGGGAAGAAGAATCCTCATTAGAATGAAAGGTTACCTTGGGGTTAAGAATCTACCTTGGCTATGTGAAGTTGTGAACTACATGCTGGTGTGATTGTCATTGTTTGAAAGGATTGTTTGTGTTTGTTAGAATCTAGATCTCTGATTAAAAACGTTGACAAACAAGATAAAAGGAAAAATCGCGCTAGGCTACCCCGAAGCTAGCTGTGAGACCCTACTCCAAGGGGGTCATGATTATTGCTTCGAGAGGCTTAGACCGGCTCCATAGCGGAAAGGTCTGTTCATAGGGATAGTCTTAAGTAGTAGGAAATGTGAATGCCAGGGGGGGCTCTGACCATAAATTCCCCATTACTCCTAGAATCCGAGATCACCTTCGCAACCCAGGATGGGATCCTAGGACCCTAATACTAGTTATGAGGGAGGAATCTTGGTGGACATAATATCCTTGTGGAATTTTGTATATCTTTCGCATGATCGAAAAGATGAAAATTGTAATAAACTTTCAATATAATAAATGAATTTTTTTAAATTCAAGGGTTGTTTGAATTGTATGCATGTCTATGAAATAAATTACGTGAAGGAACCTATGATTTAACAGACTAATTAAGGAAGTTGGTTGTATATGTCTCAATAAATGTGTTGTAGGTAATTAAAAAGCTAAAGATGATATCGTCATCAAAAGAAATTGGGTGGGCGTGACCCACGATGGGTCCGTCCAACGGTAGGGTGGTTCCGGTTAGCTGGGAGCTTTTCTAAATCGGTGATAGAAATAAAAAGACGACCCAACCTGTGATTTAACAGACTAATTAAGGAAGCTGGTTGTATATGTCTCAATAAATGTGTTGTAGGTAATTAAAAAGCTAAAGATGATACCGTCATCAAAACCGTCATCAAAAGAAATTGGGTGGGCGTGACCCACGATGGGTCCATCCAATGGTAGGGTGGTTCCAGTTAGCTGGGAGCTTTTCTAAATCGGTGATAGAAATAAGAAGACGACCCAACTAGTCATTAGGTAGAACTGACTTGCATTGTTTTAGGGGGCTGGAATGGGATTTTGCCTTATGGACAAGAGGGTTGACGTACCGCACTCCCCTCCATCTCCCATTCTCTTTGAACCAAGTGCACTGGCAAGTTCGTTTCAGTTTGACTAATCCTATAAGAAGTGGGAACTCGAAATTACTGATGCTAGCTGGCTATTAGGAGACCCATCTAATTTTAGGAACCCAAAAATTCAGGTCGATCCTAGTGGGTTTGGTGTCGGAATTCTTCCGTTGCAATGTAGACTTAGTAGGGCCTAAGTGACAAACCCTGTGATACTCCAAGGAGCGCCAGGCAGTGTAATTTTGGAAAACCTATTGATGGACTACTTAACGATGCACCTTGGATTAAGACTGGCGGACATGTCAGATTGCCCCCCCTACATGTATACATGGTCCAGGAGACTAGCTCTTTAGTAGCCTAGTTAAGTTAAGGCTTGAAACTTTACATTTTGGTAAGGGTTTTTTACATCCACTATGGGAAACAAGATCCACTACAGGAAACATAATCCAGTAAGGGAAAGTTCTTTGTTGTTAGCAACGGAAATAATTTCTTTATCTTGCTTCTTTGGCAACCTTTGGTAATATCGTTGATCTTTTGGGTGTCTTTGATCTTCTTGGACTCCTTCTTGGTCTTGATGCTCTTTTACTTTGTTGTAATCCTTGTCCCCTTTGTTGATGTGTGGTACTTCTCTTTTTGCTTTAGTCTTCTTAACACGATCTTTGTGCTTCATGCTTTTACAAATGGATACACTAATGGGTTCATGGCTTTGTCTTGACAAGCTCTCTTTTGGCACAAATTTTGGGATACATGGACTTGAAATGCATAAGTTTCGGGATTTTGGTTTTGACTTGCGGAAGGGAATGGCATTGAGTTTTCTCTTAACGTTGAATTCTTGTGTAAGGTGCAAGCAAAACATTTCAATATTGGGAAGGTCTTACCGCACGTATACTCGGGCAGTGTCTAATCCTTTTTTACAAAGATATTGAGAAAGGCACGCAATGCTAGTGTCTAAAGACACTTGATGGAGTAGAGTAAAAAAGATTGGAGGCAAACAAGTTTTAAAATCGAGATCAACGTGAATGGACTTTGAGTGTGGGAGAGAAAGTGTGAATGAGGTTTAAGAATGGGTTTAATGAAGAACCAGTTTGTAGTGTGAAAGGAGCTTGATTGAGTAAAAGCCTTTTTCAACCTAAATCTTAGACTTTAGAGAAAAAAAAGAAACGAAGATAATGTCAAGCTGCTCCAAGCACCAAATATGACAAGCTGCTTTAGGCGGCGCTGTTTTTTTTAAAAATCATGCGGCATGTTTTTGAATCAATCGACTAGGTAGAAAATATACTTAATTAATGAACATTGAGGCTTGGAGCTTGAGCTCTTCACAGAATTACCTCTTTTTTCTCTTCTCTCTCTATCTTAGAACTAGAAAGTAGGCCCCCTGCTTCTTTGGGTAGGCAACCCTCTTGCTTACAGAGCACAAGCATGCCCCCTGCTTAATGAGCCAAGTTTCCCCCCAGCTTAAGCAAGCCCCTAGCTTAAGCAAGCCTTTTGCCAAACCTCAAGGGCACACCAATGTGAACCTTGAACCAAACTTCAATGGCTACACCCTTCTTCTACTCCTTTCAAATGATAGCTTGAGAAAATCGAAATGACAAGAACTTTCAATACCTTCACAGTGAAGACCAAACCAAGCTTCTTGATTGCCTTGAGTAGCACCTTCTTTCTTGAGCTCCTTCGCCTCGTATACACACTTGATGTTTGATGGCTTGAGAGATTGGGATGGAAGTGGAATTGTACAAGGAGAAGAATGAAAGAAGGACAGATTGTAGAGCTTGCAAAGAAGAAGAAATCACACCACTTGCTACCTAGCTCAGTCAGAGCTCTGATACCATGTTGAGAGACATGGATCTAGAGCAAGGTTTAGCTATGGTGGATGAAAGATGAAGACACTACTCATAATGACATGGACTTAGATAGACTAATTGTTACACACGTGAATTAGGTTCCAAGATGTAAGCTTGGACTCATAAAGACATTCTTGTATAAGACTGACAATGACTCAAACTGATAGTTCCATTGCATTGAAATAAGTGTCAAGTACATGCTTATATAGCATTTAGATAGTACCACTCTACCTTACTGTGCTTATGGAATATTGTCATCTCTTCCTAGAGCATACATCATATGCTTATCTTCCATACAAAGCCATTTATGGGCAAGCCTCTTTTGGGCACACCTCCAACCTCTATGGGCATACATATCAAGCATCATTTTCTATTTTCAAGATGATGGACCCCTTCGCAACCCTTCTTGCTTTTTACAGGTACTCTAAAAAGGCCACATGACCATCAAGACAAGAATAGTTAAAGTATCTTGGCAATTTAATGCATGAATCTGCAATTTTGAAGCATAAATAAACCATCGAAGGAGGGCACAATTTATGTGCAAATGATCGTTTAGTCTATTCATTGGGTTTTTATTGTGAGTCCTTGGCTTTACTCCTTCTCTTCAAATATTCTTACTTTGTACCTTTTGGTCTCACCCTTTTCTTGCACATCATTTTTCTCCATTGCGTGTGATGACTCCTATTTTCTCCACTTCTTTCTTCTTCGCCTCAATTTTCAAAGTCCACTCTCATAGACTCCACAAATGAGGTACTAGGTAAGCCGATGTGAAAAAAATGAAAGCACCTTTACCTCATTTTGGGACACATGATTGATGGCATTGATCACACTCCACATATGATAAAAAGGTTAAGGTGCACACGTGGACCAATGAGACAAAGAACATGGCACAATTTCACATTGGCTCTGTTAAACATGGGATCTCCTTGCAATAACTAGGAAGACCCTAGTTTAATTGAGAGATGCTTGCCACATTAGCAAAGCTCTTACTCTCTTTCCCTTTTGGGATGGTCAGTGCCTCATGTATGAGGCCTATTGGCAAAAGCAAACTCTAGTTATGTTGCTCTCTTTAGATAGGCTTTCACAAAATGTCCATTCTCTTTGCAATTGTAGTATATTGTTGGAAAGGGTGGGAATCACCACCCTAGTTGTGTTCTCTTTAGGTAGGCTTTTGCAAAATTCCCATCTCATTGCAACTATAGTACATTGTTGGAAAGGGTGAGAATCGCACCACAACTTCAATTTCAAACCCATTTCGGACATCTTGCACTTGCAAATATTAGATTTGACACTTTAGCTTAAGCATCTCCAAATGAGTAGCAACAATATGTACTTGAAGTACCTTCCTTATTAGGAGTAGCAAGCATAATGACTTCACCATCTAGTCACATATGCAAATTTGTGAATTAGATCCATATCAAACATCAACTCAAAAGAACATAGTTAGGAGAAAAAGATGGATCACAATAAAGCATGAACCATATTGCCTCTGTGGCCAACCAAGGGGGCAAGAACCTAGTTCCTCTAAGCCTTGGTACTCACCAAAACCATGTACAAGCCTTTACCTTAAACTAGACCAATGATGCCTTCTTTTAATATATAGCACCAAACCAATGAACAAACTCCTCTTCTATCAATGTATGACCAAGAAAATACAAAAGTAGCCCAACAATGATCAAGTTCTCATAATGTTCAATGCTCCAAAAGAACCTTTTTTCCTAAAGGTGAAATGGATATTATTAGTAGACAATCAATCTTGATGCACACAAAGAGATAAGTTGATAAGAAATTAAAACTCAAGACTTATATCTCATCAAGGGGGTATTGAGCAATCTCACCTCTGTTGAGAATCAGAGTTTGTAGCATTGGAATGTGTGCACAAGAGGGAGAAGAGAGCTCAAAGTACAAGAATGAAATCTTGCTTAATAAGTTGCTTAGAGTACAACTTGGGTACACTCTCTCTCACATGATAGTGACCCATAGGCTATTTATATAGCCCTTGCCAGCTAGGGTTAGGGTTTCCTCTCCCCCTAGGGCTATTCACACTCATCTGCCCTTATACTCCCTTGCTTACAATGGGTTTCTATGCCTGTCTTCTAACACCCCCCCTCAATGCCAGGGTGGCATTGGATTACAAGGCATGTAAGAGATTCCCCCCCTTTTTGGGATGCCTTTATAAATCAGGCTTACAAGGTTGTTTTAGGTAGATGATTTAAATAGTCAAAACAATCGATCTTCAGATGAATTGGAGACATAGTTGGCCACCAATTCTTTGGGTATTTCGGGAGTGTTGGGGCATTTACTAGTGATATGACGTGTCTTCTTGCATTTGTTGCATTTCATCTTCTCGGGATACTTCTTCCAGCAATTGTTTACAAGATGTCCTTTTCTCTTACAGAAAGAACATCTAGTGAGAACTGTATGAACCAATACTTGTTCACGGGAATTTGAAGTTGCCTGACTGTTGCTGCTTTCTTTGTGGTTCCTCTTTTCTTCATCCAAACAGGATTGAATGGTACTTGCCAAAGTAGGATCTGAAATGTTGGTGAGAGTGGTTACAAGAGTAGGAAACACCTGTTTTATAGCTTTTAGGAGAATAGCAATAGCATCTTCTTCATGTATTGGAGCTTGTACAGAAGCAAGTTGTGCCATAAGTCCCTTCATATGAGAAATGAATTTTCCCAAATCTTCTCCTGAACAATATTCCAAGCTAAAAATTTCAATTTTAAGGAAGATTTTAGTATTTTTGCCAGTGGCTCCATAGAGCTTTTCAAGCTCATCCCATTTTTCTTTAGCAGTGTTTAGTTAATCAACATGATGAATCAGGGATTCATCTAAGTGTAGCATTATGATTGCTTGAGCACGTTGGTCATCCTCTATATCAATCATATTTGAAGAGTTTACAGCTCTACTGCCTTGAATGAGAGGCCAATACCCTCTCTCCATCATTTTGTATTTTATAAGTACCTGCCATGGGTGGAAATCCTTACCATCAAACTTTCAAATTTGAGGATGGACATCAGCATATGTTGTGGTCATTGGGAAGGTCTTACCACTTGTTAGGACAAGGGCAGTGTCTAGTCCCTTACAAACTTTTCACTGAATGCGGAAGCAAATTAGACAATGTGAAGTCAAAGTTGCAATGGAGAGAAAGGCTGAAAATCATATAAGTGTAATATTTCAAAGTATGACTTTGGTGGTCCTTTCTTATGTGCAAGCTTCTTCCGAGGTTTAATAGTCTTTTTAGGTTTTAATGAAGTAAACCTAGACTGGACTTTAGGCTCCTCCTTGTGGTATGGCTTAGTGGATGAAGCTTGTGTTGGACACGGTTTGTCTATGATCTCAATGCTTGTTACTGATGATTCCGAGGAGAGTACGATGATACTCATGCTATTGATTTCACTGACCAATGTACTTGAGACAAAGTCACTCACAGTATGCAATACACTTCTAGTGCATGATGGTCTATGTGTTAATTTTACACATAACCTTACAACAATATATGAAGAGGAATAAAAACTCACTGGGTTTTAGTGATTGCCCAGCAAGCAAATAACTTGATGATTCATGATTAGTGTTAAAAAAAACACTATTGTCAAGCTTAGTGAAGTGCTTGAATGGAACCCGGTTGGAAGTCGGCTTCCCGATGCTTGGTGATATCCATTGAGCATGCCCAAGAGCTTTAGAATCTCGAATAGGCTTCAGAGACTCTGCTTCAGTGATTAGAATCACTGTTAATGAGGCTCAGAGTGAAAACATGATAAAATGTCAAGCTTGGAGCTTGTTGGCTATGGCTGCCCAAAAAAACACAGTTAGGGTTTGGCAGAGATCTCTCTCTGTGAGAGGAATTTCCAGGAACCCTTTTAGTTGAGGATAGCCCACTTGGGGGGCTATCAAAGCCCCAAGATAGCAGTACGGATTGCACCACCTGCTACATGTATAGTAGCCCGATTTCTGCGCTGTCAGAAAACTGTGCCGTTTCTGAAATTCACGCAATGCTGCCCACGCTGTCGACCAATCTTGACGTCTATCGTGCCAGCCTGATTCGCCCTGAGATAGGCAAGAAATCCCTAGAAGAAAGCAGAGGGAGATATGGCCTTCTTTGTCCTCCCCAAGTCCTCCAATGGAGGTAGGTTGTAGGCAGCTATGGAGGAAAGAAGGATAAGATGAAGGAAATGATAGCTCATGTGCACTTAGTCATAGCTGATGCTGAGGGAAGCTGAGGAGATCAGAGATGGCTTTGATACCATGTTGAGAATCAGAGTTTACAGCATTGGAATGTGTGCACAAGAGGGAGAAGAGAGCTCAAAGTACAAGAATGAAATCTTGGTTAATAAGTTGCTTAGAGTACAACTTGGGTACACTCTCTCTCACATGATAGTGACCCATAGGTTGTTTATATAGCCCTTGCCAGTTAGGGTTAGGGTTTCCCCTGCCCCTAGGGCTATTCACACTCATCTACCCTTATACTCCCTTGCTTACAGTGGGTTTCTATGCTTGTCTTCTAACAACCTCCATATGGAGAGCTAAAATAATCAAGGTGTGGAGAGAGAGAGAGAGAGAGAGAGAGAGAGAGAGTCTTATTAATTGCATGCTCTTTGCCTCCCTGATTCTCCCTCTATATGACTATATGTTCTACTTAGCACTACCACTTCCCTCTTAGGGCCTAGTCATGAAAGGTGGAGTAAGAGGGAGAGCACAATCAAAAATCACAGGATGTAAGAGCTATGGATGTTCAAACAAGAGAGAGCAAGATGGTATGTGAGAAATCGAATAGTCACAATGTGACATGCCTTTCCTTATTCTATTTCCATCGAAAGAATAAAGAATAAAGTGACAGTAATGGGCAGCCACCACTTTTAGTGTAGAGGTGTGCAAGAATTGTGTACAAAGTAAATGTAGGGGCCTAGGCACATGTGGTCCTTAAACTCTAGTAACCTATTAATTAAAGGAGAATGTGCTCAAGTGACAAAGAGAACAAGAAAAAAAATGACAAAGTACAATGTGTACATATAAGTATAATAGGATGTGAAATAAATGCCATCTCATCCTACACCCATCAACTTTCTAAGGAATGTACAATATTCCAATGGGAGACTTTAGTGAATAGATCTACAAGATTCTCATTAATCGAGATCTTGACAAGCTTTATTTGCTTGCCCTCAATCACCTCTCTGACAAGAACCTCACTATGCTTAGTCTTCACATGAAAGACCGGATTTCATGCAACTAGTTAGCATTCATAGAGTCTTAATGCAATATAGGAGTCATAGTTGTAATAAGGCCTCCAACCAGATGGCCTAACCATAGGGACTCCTTGCAAGCCTAAGTGGCTACAATGTAGTCAACCTCGGCAGTAGACAAGGCTATGCATTTTTGCACCATGGATATCCAAGAACAACACCTTTAGCAAAGATGAAGACATAGCTAGAGGTGGACTTCATATTGTCTATCTATTGCATAATCAAAGTCTATGTAACCCACGACTCTAGTATCGTGGCCAACATAACAAATGCATGTATTTGCAATGCCTTTAAGGTATCTCATGATACCCTTCACGGAGTCCTTATGTCACCGACCGGGTGTTGCCATATCACAAGCCACAACTCCCACTGCAAATTCTATATTAGTTCTAGTGGCTATCATGGCATAGATCAAGCTATCCACTATCGATGCATATGGGATCTTGGCCATATTGGCCTTCTCATCATGTGACTAGGGACACTTTGTCTAATTGACCTTCACATGA
Source organism: Lygodium microphyllum (assembly GCF_053477565.2). NCBI lineage: Eukaryota > Viridiplantae > Streptophyta > Polypodiopsida > Schizaeales > Lygodiaceae > Lygodium > Lygodium microphyllum. The sequence continues at coordinate 63,657,974 of NC_141138.1, forward strand.
GAAGGTAATGGGCAGCCAATAAGCATGGAATCACTCAAGTACTCTGTGGATGTACTCCTTTTGGGACAAGTAGAGAAGTCCCTTAGAGTGATTGGGCATAATGCACATATGAAGTATGTGAGAGGAATGTCCCATGTCCTTTATCTCAAAGCTCTTCTTGAATCAAGTCTTCAAAGAATCCAACTCAACATGAGCACTCCCACCAATGAATATATAATCAATATACAATATCAAAATGATAAGGCTATCATCATGGGTCTTCTTCACGTGTAAAGATAGAGATCCATATCAGTGCAAAAATAACCCTATGAATGCACATAAGCATCGAACTTGTTGTACCATTCCCTAGGTGTGTGCTTAAGTCCATGGAGACTCTTTCTCAATTTTCACACTAGATATTCCCTGCCTTTTTTCACAAATCCCTTGAGGTAAATTGGCCTCAAAAGTAATCCAAAAAGCATACAATAGGAGGAAGATTGAGCCAATACACTAGGAGTATTAGAGTATACAATACAAGTGTCTACCCTTAATTAAATTACTCAAAAATTATTTTTAGCATGCAAAACTATAGTAAATGAGTGTATAGCTATAGGTAGAAGATCAAAATACAAAGATCCCAATGCCAAGGATATTTGGGTAGCAACTTGGATATACAATGCAACTAGTAGTGCAAAAAAGATCATAAAACCACCAAGATACCAAATGTTGTCGCAAATCCCAAGATGTTAGATGCATAGATGCAATCCCAAATAGAGGAGTAGTATATACATAAGCTAACTATATGCATAACAAATCTCCAAAAGCAATGGGGATCTACCAATTTACAACTAACTCACTGCATATGAATAGTGAAGCTCAAGTACATAACCAAGAATGCATCAAACCTAACAAATCCATCTTATAAGAGGAAGTACCGGATGTACAAACCAAAGTTAAATCAGCCCACAATCATTAATGTCTGCAAGGATAGTATAGAATGAAACCAACTAATCATATACATATGCAAGAGACTCCCACTATCTCAAATAAACCAAGCTCTATAATGAAAAATATTAAAGTGCTCCCATGAAAGCAAATATAGAATGTCCAAGAGCTAAGAAAATCTCATTACATATGTCTCATAACATCTGGGCATCCAAAGACATAAAGCAAGCAATACATCTGAGAGCATATATCAACAATAGGCCTTCAAGCCCATAACTGGGAAACCATTGATACAAATAGCCACATCAAGAATTTGTCCAACAAAGTTCAAATCCAAAGCATAGAGCTCGATATAAGCATATTCAGGCATAATAATCGATACCAAGCATCAATATGTCCATGTAGCATGCCCAAAGTGTAGTAGGCATTCAATGCATAAGCCTTCAACCTATAAGCTTGCTATCCACAAGGTATAATAACAAAGAAACCTTCAATGACTGAGCTATTTGAGCTTTAATGGATCCAAAAGCCTTTCTTGAGCATCAATACATCATTTGGGCTTAATAAACTTGCCCCATAAGCATTAGTAGAACATTAACCAAGCAAATACTTACTACCCAAATAGTGAATAAGAGGTCTACCTTGAATGGTAGAGTAATGGCTTACTTCAATCTCTCCAAGAAATGCTCAAGATTAAGCCATAAGTGCCTAGGAGTAAATGCCAAGGAGGACTACCAAGCTCAAACAAAGACTCGAATTGATTGGAGAGGAGTGAGGAGGAATAGCTAGGACAACAAGCGCAAATCATGCTGGTTGTCCTAGGGTTGCTCCTATTATTATTGGAGCTCAATGATTGCTAGAAAAGGTTCAAAGCAATGTCCAAAAGGTCTTCAATAAGCCTGGAAGGTGTACATATGATTAAAGAAGCAACTAGGTTGATGCATACCTTAATGAGTTATTATTACGAAAATTGAGAATGAAGCTCTCTTCCTAGGCTAAAGTTAATGTCAGTGAAGCTTCGCGAATGCCCCCTCTAATACCAATTGAAAGGTGAAGCATGAGCGAGAGCATAAGTGAAAGCCAAAGGGTGCAAGAGCTATGGAGGTGGAAGCAAGAGAACGCAAGATGGCATGTGGAAACTCCAACCATCATAATGTATGATCTAGCTTCCCTTATTCTATTATCATAGAAAGAATAAAGAATAAAGTGACAATGATGGTGGGCGGTCACCATTTGTAGTGTACAAGTGTGCAGGCACTATGGACAAAGCAAATGTAGGTAGCTAGGCATAGGTGACCTTTAACCCCTAATAGGTTGCAAGAAAGGGGTAGTGGGGGTGTAGGGATTCTACCCCCCACTATTACTCGATACCCCTTAGGGTGAACAAGGGCAGTGGAGTTTCTTACCTCTCCCTTCCCCCTACTCACTTGCAAAATGGGAGTTCTATCTTGGGGCTTATAAGGTCTACCCTTCTGATTGGTTGATTTGAAATGTGCAATATGCACCATCTAATCAAATGCAACTCTTTGAGTGCTTTCTTCATTGTTTGAAAACGTTTTTGCCCATGTGATTTAAAAATAACTTTTTGAGGGACTAAGTGCGACCATGATAGAATTAATTTGAGAGAAGACACTACTAACCTCGATTGCCCTTGTTTATTGCAACCACAAAAAATAGACAATCGAAAACAAATATATGTGCCATTGTAACTATATATGCATTATTTAGAAACCAAAAAGCATGTCTAAAAGATCATGTAAACAATATGGCACATGCACTTCACACGCACACACACATGCACACGCACACGCACACGCACACACAACCCATGTTACATCTTTTATTAAGGCATCTCTATTCTTAGATATAGACACCTTTGAATTATTCTCCTTTTCCCTTTCCCTTCTTAAATAAGTGATAATATGCTATTATAAGGACTGCCTATTGAATACAATATTAATACTAGTCTAGCATTATACATCCTGATTAAAAGGGCCATACTTGTAATTTTCTCACCTTTTTAATGCAATGTAACATTCTTTTAAAAAAAAGTATAAAAATGGGGTGGTAAGGTAAATTTAATGCTTCCATTTAAAATAAACATTAAAGAAAAATTTAGCTTCTAAATGGATATGGTCATAATTAGCATATTGCTTTAACATGATACTCACACACACATACACACACGCACATGCACATGCACATACACACACAGACCCACACACACACATCCTCCAAATCGTTGGTATAACTATCAAGGTCATGAGCATCAGCGTGAGAAATTCCCTAGTTGAGCCCATTTCTCAAAAGAAGTTTTTACGAGATCCTTTTCCACCATAATCTTGACTTCTGGTTCCAATGAACGAATAGTCATCGAGATTCTCCTCTCTTTGGATGAAGGATAGCAACAACCTACCAATATGAGATACAACACTTCTAAGAGATTGAATTTTCATAACATAAAATGCCATTATCCTCTATGAGTTTAAAACTAGAAGAATGGCTATGGTAGAAGATTCATCTAGCAGACATTTAATCTTATTATTACATGGCTCATAATAAAGTGCTTCATGGACCTTGTGGAATGAACTATTTGCTTGAGAAGCTCTAGAGTTTAAATACGGATAGGGGAGGGGACCAAATACAAATAGGGGACAAAAAAAGTTTTTGATTCTTATCAATTCATTTGCCTCAACTCTTCTTGCTAATTATCAATCTCTATCTAACCCACCACCCCCCCCCTCGGCGCCCCCGCTTGGAGTAGTGACTTGTAATTTTTAACCAATTTTGTGCTTTGATGTAATTACCTAGGGAAAGTGCTATTGCTTGTTTCCAATACTCAGCAGGGTGATCGAACCAAGCCTTCAAAGATCCTGCATCTTTTTGTTGAATGGCATGTTCCCCTCGATCGGGATGGATAACCTCCTACTATGGGGGACTCTCCCTAAGGACTGGACTTGAGAGTTTCCTATCTCGTATGACTCAAGGTATTTTTACGAATTCTATCTACCTATTTTAGTTATTCTTAATGAAAGCCTACCAATTGATACATTAATAATAGTGAAAGATTTGTCTTTTCTTCCAATCATGGAGAAATAAGCATCAGTTGATAATGGTGGTTTCTAATTCTGTACAACTAGAATAGAATTTTTTCCATACTCCTAGTTCCAATATTTTTTTTTTCTCCTTATAGGAATTGATGCTGCACCATGGTCTGTCACTTCTCTACAACTGATTTTCTTACAAAAATCAATTATATAATCCCTTGACTTGGATAGACCACACATTTTACTATATCAACCTAGATTTTCAATAATGAATTTTTACATTTCTATTTTTCTCGATTCACTCAATTATCCATAGTATTTTGAGAATTTTGTCATGCACCCCAAATCCAGGTCGCCTTGAAGGACACTTAATCTCATAGCTTGAGATATTTCTTGCTTAGAAATATGCTTGTGGAAAGCCTTTTTCGCCAAAATAGTTAGGAATTGACAAATCCTGTAGCAAAGATAATCACACGTAATGATAGATCACATCCATATTATTAAGAGCCTGAGGCAAAAACGGATTTCCTTCCAATGCTTGGAAGTAATATTCCAAGGCTTTTGCGTGTTTGCCATAAATTGTATGAATAAGACCGACATCCAAATGCTTTCTTTTATCTCTCTTCCCATCCATAATTGCCCCTCACAAGTGCAACGACATGGCGAGACCCTACATAGCCAATATTGTCCACCTCTCTCAGGGGCAAATTGCCTTCAAAAGGCTACATAAAATAAATCAATTGTGGTTATGGTACTGGCTTCTAAGCCATGATATCACATTGCAATCCTCCCTTTTAGGGTCATGTTAAAGAACACCATTAGATATCTCCCATCCTGAATTCGATAATTAAACATGAGTTTCTAGGATTCGCTGATGTGAAGCTCTGCATCCTCCTCCACTAACTCCTTAAATATAGGTAAATGGAAACCTAAAGCTAGCAAATCCAACGTTCATATAGGTATTACAATAGGTTGCACCATAATGACAACAGGATTTGGTATAGGAGTTTGTAATGGTATGATTGCAACCCCACTTGAAGTGGGTTGACTTACTGGGAGAAGGGGAGCACTAGAACTTCCTCCTCCTCCTAATAGACTATTTGTAGTATTGGAGTCACTAAGACCTCTCCCTCGTAGAGATATCGGGCTACTACATTGAGAGGAATACCTTCTAAGGATTTTAGCTCGACACCATCTAGCTCTTTTAGCTCTTTCTTATTTTTGGATCTCAGCTTGATGGTGTTTATCAGGAAATAATGGGTTTATCTCGATGCTCTTTGGCATACACTAACTTACTAGTCCCTAATTAACCAAGATTCAAAAACCACCACTTATTAGCGACTCCCAGTAAAGCAACACCTATTAGGACCAAAAATGGGCCCGACATTTGCTCTAGAGCTCTAGCAGAGTCCAACATGATGCCCCTCCCGACTCCAAGCAGAGGGAGTATCTAAATATATAGATGGCTAGCACCTTGTAACACACACACAAAGGAAGCACCCTCCAGCTTATCGTTGTGGTCCCACTATGCCTCTCCTACACCCCAAGGATTATCCCCAAGATGTACCATCTCAATATATAATACATACACACAAAGTCCACTCTTCACAATATTCATTCCAGAAGATAGTATATTCCTCACTAAATCAGTCCCAAGGGAATGATTATACTAAACCTTAGCATAGGGAGCCTCATATTCATTGTGGGTTAATAGTTTGAAACCAAGTGCTATGCATCCAAGAGATATTTCCATTTGTACCATGTCGATGCGATGTAATGCAAAATGGATAACTTTGAAATCACAACTATTTTACTTAAACAAAATCAGCATTGTGAATGTGCTCAAACATTCTTTTCATGATTTTCCTTCACTAATGACTTTGTTGTGATGATAAGGCAGTGCCAGACTATTCCATATCATTGTACATCTTAATACTTAAAATAAGATAAAAAATTACGTGAAAAGTGTAGCAAACAAATCAGATTTTGAACCATATTGAGCACATAAAACCCCTTCTCCGCCTATCATTTAGGGTTTTGTTTGTGATGGGTAGGTTCAGAGGTGTTTCCATATATGTTTCTTCATAATAGATACACACTAAGACATGCAAATGGAGGTAAGATGAGGCAAATCCTTATATCCTACCTCCATTATACTTGCACAAACATAGCCCTAATTTTCCATAAATTTTCACGTGTGATATCTAAATTTTTCCCAATTAAAACTCAAATTTCCTCTATTTTTAATAATTATTTTCAATTAAAATTTCTTTTTTTGCATTTTTTGATATAAAACACTTAAAAATAATGAGATTCATTATTACTCCCCATTTTCCGCCATGGGAACACAATTTGCCATGATGGAACTCATAAAATTAACAATTTAACATAAAACTGCACTTTTCTGTGCCGAGAATTAATCCTACTCCAATAGGTAGTGACTAAGTGCAGAGAACTAATTCTACTCCAATAGGTAGTGACTAAGTGATCAGACTTCCCGCATATATTGCATTTGACATTAGGACATTTACGAGGGAAATGCTACCCACCACACCACTTACAGCTGAATCGTGACGAGCTCATATCATCAGGCTTTCTAGTATCCCATCTAATTTTATTAAGAGAATTCATTGATGAAGTGGATTAGGGTATCATACAAATTTTCTGATGTGAAAACGAGGGCATCTTTATATATAGTACAATGCAGATTATAAATTATTGGGAAGTCATAGCAGTCGTGGACATTGGAGTCAAAATCCACTCCCACCTATCGAGGGTATGGCATGAAATTTGGGTCGTTCCGCTCGAAGGGTTGAGTATTGCAAAAGGCCATCCAAGTGTCCATGTTGGCATCATAGATCCTCCTTCTCCATGTAGGTTGGCATTTGTAACCAGGCACAGACCTTGCACCTTAAAAACTTTGTTTTGCCAAAATTCCACATCTTTAGTGCCCCATAGTGTGGGGTTTTGCTCTCTCTCCTTCAGCTACTGCTCCTCAAGCCTGCCTCTAATATTAATTACCTCCTCCACCACCTTGATGGGAAAAACTCTACGCAGGGTGGTGGGGAATTGAAAATTAAAGTGAAAGGGGTTTCTGGTTGTTTATTGCCTCTCCTAGATTACAAGGTCGGCGTGGAAGATTGTTGGGGAATCGTCCTCATAAGGGGGCTAAGGTGTCGGGGGTGCCCTTACTCCTCTGGCATTCCATTTTCTTCTTGTTTTCTCCACCATTTGTTTTATTTTTTCTCTCACTGCCACCTTTCTTTTTGTGGAGGTATTTGCGTGTTGCTATCAGGCCATGGGGAGGGAGGCGGTGGGACAAGCTCTTCCTCGTGCGGTCCCCTCTCAAGGTTCATGCCCACCTCCTCGTCTTGCCTTGGCTCATGCTGTTCTCCTTCAGTGAACCCAAGCACGTCCACTTCTTATGGGGTTAGGCCTGCTAACAGGAGATAGTGACATTGCTCCTCCGAGATAAGGCCCACTCCCACATGTTGTGGCGGCATCTGCAGGCCTGCCCTCAGGACCTTGCGTGCCATTTCTAGCTTCTTCTTGATGGCTTCTATGGACTCTCCCTCCTCTTCTTGTGTGACATCCAATAGGGTATTCAAGAAGACGCGTTGCTGCATTTGGAAGCTCACCTGAGTAGCCTCTACTTTGCTCTCATCAAGTATTTTGTCTTTCTCCACTTGAGCCAGATGGTGTGCTAGGGTTCTCACCCTCCCTTCATTGCAAGATGCCCACATTTCTAAGGCTATTATGATCGAATCTTGTTCTTTCCCCTTGTGGGTGAGGCCCTCCTCCTTTTCCAGGTGCTCGATTTCTCTCTCCAGCCTCTCCTGCTCATCTATCTCCAGTGTAGTGGGAGCTCATGCTCAATCGCCAAGCCCCACGGACCGCTTATTGTTTCAAGCATTTCAAGCGAGCTCTCATGGCTATCTCTCACCTAGCCGACGCGCCGTCGATCCTCTAGGGGTGTAGTGAACTTACCTTGATGCCGAAATGAGTTGGCTCCTCTCTCGCACATGCCGGTAGCTCCAAGATCCTAGATGCCAACTCAAGCATCCTCAAGCCTCCTCCATCTCCAAGCTCCATCCACCATAGCTGTGCGTGTGAGAAAAGAGGAGGAGATGGTGAAGAACTTCACCCTCTTGATCCCTCACTCCCACAGACTCACTCACTCCCTCACACTCTCACACTCCCTCTCTCTAGAGCACACACACAAGCAAGGTGAAGAGAAGAAGAGAGGACTCTTGTTAGCCACGCACCAAAGAATGAGCTTCCATTTACTTTTTGAACTTTATATACAAGCCCTAAAATTCCAAGGGCACCCATCCCTTTTTACATGACTGGCCATTGTGGCAAGGTCCCTTTTTCTAATTCTCTCTTCTTGCTTCATGCCCTAAGCCTATACACATCTATTCTTTTACAAATGGCACAGGAGGGAGCCTGGCGCTCTTTTATAAGAGTGTTTAGAGTTTTTTGAGGCGCCTTTCATTTAAAATTACGCTTTTTGCCTCAGCTTAGCTTTAGGGACTGCCTCTACGCCTTTGCTCTTTTTCCATCATTTTTTCACTTTTTCCTTAATTTTTTCGCCATCTCGAATTGAGGTTAACATTACCCCCCTCCGAGGAGATGGGTGCCAATCCCATGACACTTCTAGCTGTTTGTTGGGAAAGGGTAGGCGGTTGGCAAGTTGTTGGTTAGGTGATGGCATGGCCACAAAATGACTCAGATGCTTTGGAAGCTTTGGCAATGATGGTTGACAAAGAGATGTCAAGTGGATGATGGGGCCTTCAAAGTTGGTGGTTTGCCGCATTTTGTAGTGCCTGAAAGGAGAAGGTGCGATGCTCTACCTAAGGGGAGTGTCTAGCTTACTATGTGGTGCATTGTGCTCGTGCTAGTGGAAGGGGGATCTGGGTCTAACCTCAAGTAGGCCTGGGTGATGTCCTACACTTGAGGACCCCGTTCATGTGATAGGGAGGTGCAATGTGTGTAGCGTAGGGTGACAGGTCTAACCATAGGAGAGTATTACCTCCCTAGGTATATCTTGCCCTTGATATGCCCTAAGCGTGAAGTGGGGGGTCAAAAAGGGGCTAGGGGGTTAGGAGTGGAGGCGGACGACCGAAGCCACCAGACATGCCTAACTTGAGGACCCCTAGGTGCAGTGATCGTGTCCTGTGTGGTCCTGGTTGTGTCTTCATGTGAGTATTTCTTTCCATGTCTTTTTCTTTTTGTGATGTGTTTTCTTGCCTTCCTTCCTTTATTTTATTTTATTTTATATTCTATTTTATTCCTTTTTAAAAAAATAATTTTTATTAATCCAAGATGACAGCCAAATTCTAACTTTCATATTTAGAGTGAGGTGGAGAAGGGGGCCGGATAGTTTCTAACTTTCATAATTAGAGTGAGGTGGAGAAGGGGCTAGGGGGTTAGGAGTGGAGCGTTGGCCAACCGAAGCCACCAGACATGCCTAACTTGAGGACCCCTAGGTGCAGTGATCGTGTCCTGTGTTGTCCTGGTTGTGTCTTCATGTGAGTCTTTCTTTCCATGTCTTTTTCTTTTTGTGATGTGTTTTCTTGCCTTCCTTCCTTTATTTTACTTTATTTTTATTTTATTTTATTCCTTTTAAAAAATAATTTTTATTAATCCAAGATGACAGCCAATTTCTAACTTTCATATTTAGAGTGAGGTGGAGAAGGGGGCCGGATAGTTTCTAACTTTCATCGTTAGAGTGAGGTGGAGAAGGGGCTAGGGGGTTAGGAGTGGAGCGTTGGCCAACCGAAGCCACCAGACATGCCTAACTTGAGGACCCCTAGGTGCAGTGATCGTGTCCTGTGTTGTCCTGGTTGTGTCTTCATGTGAGTCTTTCTTTCCATGTCTTTTTCTTTTTGTGATGTGTTTTCTTCCCTTCGTTCCTTTCTTTTATTTTATTTTTCTTTTCTTTTTTCTTTTTTTTTTACTTTTTAAAAATAATTTTTATTAAGCCAGGATGACAGCCAGTTTCTAACTTTCATCGTTAGAGTGAGGTGGAGAAGGGGGCCAGATAGATTTGCTCAAAAACTTCCAGCTCTGCATGTATCCCTTGAGATTCATGCGAACATGGAGTGAAGTGGTGGAGAGGAAGGGGTGGTTACATCGAGTGAACTGGCTATTGTTCATATCTTCAAGAAGAGCTAGGCAAAAAGAAGGTAGAAGGCTAGCTCTCATCATCAAGTGCATCATGGTGCAGTTATCGATGGCGTTAGGATAAAAAAAGGGGGGTGGGAGGCCACATTCTTGTGGGGTAGGGTCCTGCTTAAGTAAGAATTTAAGAAGCCTAAGGTAGTTACAGGTGGTTATGAAGGCTAGATCGGAGCAAAAGAAAAAGTCGGCGAGGAAGCGGGCCATTGAAACATCTAGGATTTCAAAGGTGAAGGTGAGAGTATGTTCAAAAGAGGCACAATTAGGATTATAGATAATGGGGAAGTCATAGTGTCCATGGAGGGTAGCATCAAAATCCACTCCTACCCTACAAGGGTACACCATAAATGTAGGGTTGTTCCTCTCGTAGGGTAAGGTGTTGCAAAAGGCCATCCAAGCGAGCATGCTAATGTCACACACCTGTCTCCTCCACATGGGCTGGCAGTTATAGCCTTGTATAGAATGTGACACTTCAAAGACCTTATTCTACCAAAAGTCTGCCTCTTCGGTCCCCCAGAGGGTGGGATTCTTTTCTCTCTCTTCTAGCCATTGCTGGCCTAGTCGGCTTCCAATCGCAATCACTTCCTCCGCTACTTTAAGTGGCATGACTCTCCTCAGGCCGTTGGACAGAAGGAAGATAAAGGAGAAGGGTTTTTTGTCCCTTTCTTGTCACTCCCAAACTATTAATTCAGTGTGGAAACCTGTTGGGAGGTCATCTGGGCATGGTGGTAGGAGTGCAGATGGTTGCACAATCGGCTTAGCTCTCATTTGTTTCCTGGTTTCTTCCACCAGTTTCTTTCTCCTTTCCCTGAGGGCGGCTTGTCTTTCCGCAGATATGTCAATTGATGGTTGCTCTTGGGAATGTGGCGAGGGGGGTTGTGGGATCACCTCTTCTTTAAATCTGCCCATATCAAATTGGAGTTTAGCTTCATCCCTATGTTGGTCTGCTTGCTGTGTTTCCTCTTCAAAGTCTAGTGCATTGACCTCCTGGGGGGTTAGCCCAACCATCAATAAGTACTTCCATTAATCATCAAGGCTCAGCCCTATGAAATCGGGTTGGGGTGGCATGTGCAGTCCTACTTGTAGGGCCCTGTGGGCTATGCTTAGTTTCTTCTTTGCCACCTCAAGGGACTCCCCTTCCTCTGAGTGGGTGGTATCCATTAGTGTATTCAAGAAGGCTTTTTGTTGAGTGTTGAAGGCTACTTGGGCGGCCTTTGCTCTGTGCTCCCTGCAAGGATTTTCTCTTTTTCCACTAGATCCAGGCAATGTGCCAAGGTCTTCATCCTCCATTCATTCTGTCCCACCCATTCTTTGGCTCTCTTCTTCATTTCCTCCATGCCTTCCCCCTGCCTTTGCACCAGAGCTATGAGTCTTTGCTCTTGGTCTTTCAATTCTTTGCTCATTCTCTCTGGCTCTTTTCTTTCTAAGTTTAGCTTCTCGGTCATGGTTTCCATCCCCTTGTGATGTTGTTCTTCCTCTTGCTTCCTTTCCTCTTCTTTGGCGGCAAACTCCTCCATGCCTCATTCGATTTGATTAGTCTTTGCGGTTAGCTCTTCATGTTGCATGATCAAGAGTTTATACTCCCTCTACATTTTTACCAACTCCTGATTCTCATCTTCCAACCGCTACCTCCAGCTTTTCTCCCTGTCGTCCTAAGCCTTTAGCTCCTGTTTGAGATCAAAGATCTCCTTTTGTTGCATGGCTATCTGTCGGGTCTTTTCAAGCTGAAAATAAGCTACTGACTCTTTTTCCACAACTAACTTGGCCACAGCTATCTTCCTCTCCTCTTTATCTTTCTCTAGTTGAGAGAGCAATTCAGCAACGTATTCGTCATAGTTAGCTGGTGGCGTCATCGTTGTGTGGATCCGAGTGGTTAAGGCCTCCACTTTCTGGCGTTTTGGATCTTGTCTAGATTTGGCGTCTGTGGCCGGCCTCTTCTACCGCGTGGTTGTGGTTTCCATACTCTTCCCTTGGGCTAATTCTTTATTGATGAAATATTGCATCCAGGCCACAAAGTTTGAGACGCTGGCACTAGTGGGGATGCTTGGGGTGAGGGTGGCTAGTTTGGTTGTAGGTACCAGGAGGGTCGAGATAGGATGGATGGGGGATTTACCCTTGCCTTCAGTGACGACTAGTGGTATGATCTTCGGCACTTGAGTGCTTGAGCCTGGCCCCTCCTCCCTAGGCGGGCTCAGAGCTCCTAAGTCATCTGCCCTGCTTTGTTGCTCTATGGACCGACGTGTGGCTTTGGCCATGTCTTCCTCCTCCTTCCTTCTCAGCTTCTCCTCTTCCTCAACAGCCCTTCTCTCCCTCTCTTCTTCTGCTTTCCTAGATTCTTCCTCCAATTTATCTGCTTCTTCTTTTTTTTTCTTCTTCCTCTCTTCGGCCTCCTATTTTGACACCTTCTTGGTTTTCTTGGCTTCTTCTTTCGACTTTTCTGCTTCATGTTTCTTCTTCTTCTCCCTCTCTTTTGCCTCTTTGAGAGATTCCCTTTTTGCTATCTCTAAGTTCTCATTCTCCTTTTTGCGGCCTTCGTCCTACTTCTTCTTTTGTGTTGTCCTCTTCTTAGGTTTCTTTGCTTGCTTTTTTCTTGACTGTTCCTTCTGTTCTCCCCCTTCTTCATCACTTTTGCTCTTGTCGTTAGAAAACTCTTTGCCCTGGTGAGGGGGCGATCTGTTGAGTGTTTCTCCTTCTCCTTCCTTTGCGTCATGTGCCTCTTTTACTACCTCTTGGATGAGCAGTCAAAACACTTCCATAGCCAATGAAAGAGGCTTTGGATGAGGCTTTCTTCCTGTCAGTGCTTTTGGAGGCTGGGGACTACCCACCTGCTGGCTTGCTCCCCGAGGCTAGTGCTTTTACTGCCTAGTCTATGGTCTTACGCACATAGCCATTCTAGTCAACCTCATCTAGGGTGCAAGCTGCCACGTTCTTCGGCACATGCACACTGATTCGGTGCATGAGGGAATTGTAGTGCTGGCTGGAGAATAGCGAGTGCACCAGTTTTGCCTGCATGCAGGCTTCAACATCAAGGATATTCTGGATGCTAATGCTGTCATTGGTCAGCACCTCTTCCCTCTTCATCTTAAGCATGGCATAGACATCTCTTTTTTGCTTCTTCTCCACCTTAGGCTCTAATCCTAGTGCCTTCTCCACCAAGACTGGGTTCAAGGGTATATGTACCTGTTTGGCCTTCTCCCCCCTTCCCACTGTTATAGTTCCACATTCCTGATCTGGGTTGTAAGTTCTAAGGAATTCCACACACTTTTTGTGGTCAGGCTCTTGTGCAAACTTCTCGAGGTACTTAGTGAGGTTGCACTGCTCTATGACCCTCTTGGCTACTTCCTCCTTGGCCACTACTTCCTCGATGTTATGGATGGTTTGAAATTTTAGTTGGTTGTAGGCACGGCTTTCGAAGGAGATGCCATACTGGGTCCTCTCCTCTCTGTGAAGGGGAGTTGGTGGGCATAATCTTGTTGTGACATCTTTCATTCCTGTCATGAACCATAATTCCCATTAATGCTTTTAAAAATAATAATTTGCTGAAAAGAAATACTTTATGTTTGTTGAATGAAAGCATTAAGATCCAACATAGATTATTCCCTTCAAAATTTTTTCCTTTTATTTCAAAGCTTTTGTGACATTCCTCCTACATCACCAGTTTCTTATGTGTTTATGCATTTGCTTGATCTTGATTGGTTTTAATTTGATTCACCTTACCCCCTCCCCTTCTAGATTGAGAAGAATCCTTCCTAAGATTGAAGGTTAGGAGGTCAAGGGCATTCATCATTCAGATATAAGGGTTACTTATGCATGAGCCAAGTATAGAATTCTAGGTTATACTCCAGCTGAGCCTGGCGGTCCGGATCGAAGGGTTGGATACTTACATGTGTGATGTAAGTGAGGACATCTGTTAGGAAATCTTCGGAATCGACATGGCTAGCGATGTGCAACTCTTCTTCCGTCAGAAGATGATCAAGATATGGGTGTCCTTTGATGTGCTCTTCCTCCATGGGTCGGCCACAAAGAGTGGTTAACACTCTATATGAGGTGGGTGCGACATAGGTTGGGTCATACTCCGATGTCTTTTTCGTTGATCTATGCGCATACTGCTGTACTCGATCTTGACGATTTTCATGGGGTTCTTGTAGAGCATGGAGTAAGCTACATTTACATAATTTTTTTTTTCAAAATAATCAACTCTAGCTCTAGATATCTGAAAAAAACCAAGCCTGGGTCAAAACCCTAATCTAGGAAGCCATAGCCATCAAGGTGCAAGCTCATTTTTTCTTCAATTTCTCATTCCCTTCAACTTAGGGCACACACTTCCACTCTTATCTGAGTTTGAACTCAGTTCCCATCAAGATTAACACTTTAAATCAACAAGCAAGAAGAAGATCAAGCACCGACATTCAATACTAAGCTCAAGAATAGTATCTATTGATACTCAACTAGTGTCAATTGACACTAACCTCCTTGTGACACTTCACAAATCCCCCTTGCTAGTCCTTTCTCAGTTAATTGGAGCTGCTCAACATGGCAGAACTTGAGAAAATAGCAAAGTTCAATGGAGAAGGCTTCCATGCCTGGAAGGAAAAGAGCATGTACCACCTAATGCGAAAGGACTTATGGGACTTGTTTGAAGATGATGCAGATAACAAGAAGGAAGATGATGAAGATGGGTTCGTTGAAGAAGACCAGTTCAAATCCAAAGAATGGAAGAAGATGAATAATAAGGCACTAGGCATCATTGCTTGGGGATTAAGTGATGATGTGCTACATCATATATCTGGCATTAGAAATGCTAAAACCGCCTGGGAGGAACTTGATAAAATGTTTGGTACTCAAGCAAAGAATTCAAAGGTAAAACTTCTCATGCAGTTTTATAAACTGGATATCAAAGACAGTGCTTCTATGACCATACACATTAATAAGTTTAAGAGTTTAAAAACTCAACTTGCATCTCTTAAAAAGAGTATTGAGGAAGATGAAGCAATAGCTGTAATGCTTGCAAGTGTAAACAAGGATCCATATGAAAATCTTGTGTCCACTTTGAGTAATGTTCCAAGCCTCACACTTAAAGATATTGAGCACTCACTACTCGATGAAGAAGGCAAAGTAAAAACCAAGAATGCAAAAGACAATGTCTCATCATCTAGGGACAATCTTTTGTACACCAAAGGAGCTGCTAGACCTAAAGGAAGAGGTCGAGGATTCATCAACAACAATAACAAGGATCCGATTACATGTCACTATTGTGGTAAGACTGGCCATGTAGCCAGTGAATGTTTCCACAAGAAGAGAGCCCAACAATTGCAAAGTGATCATCACCAGAACCAATACATGGAAGAAAGAGAAGAAGAAGAATATGCTTCCACTACCATCAACAACTCTGACAAATTGTTTTGAAGAACTTTCATTGTATCTTTCATATGTTTTTCCCATAGTGGATCTTTCTTTTCCTTAGTGAATTTAATTTGTACAACCCTTACCAAGAATGTAAAGTTTCAAGCCTTAACTTGACTAGGTTGCCAAAGAGCTAGTCTCCTAGTCCATGTCTACGTGTAGGGGGGGCAAAAGCCAGCAAGGGCAGAGACTCATCATTTGAGGGGGGGTGTTGAGAAATAGACAAATGATGTATGCTCCAAGAGGAGCTGTCCTGAATCCCATATGCACAGTGAGGAGAGTGGAACAACTCAAAGCCTATAAAGCATTGTACTTGACTATGAAATGAACACAATATCATGATCCTTTGTACTTTCAGTTAAGTGTCTGTCATTGTTGATTCTACACAAGATTGTGTTTATGAGTCCAAGCTAATCTATTTTGGAACCTAATTCACTTGTGTAATAGTTTGTTTCTACTTGTCCATGTCATTATGAACTTGGTTTACATCTTTGATCCACCATAGCTTGTGTCATGTCCTAGATCCACATCATTTAAGATCTCACAATATCACTTTCTTAACAAACACCTCAAAACTTACAAATTTGAAATCTATAACATGTACACTTGAGAATAATCGACATAGCCAAAATTACACTATGCTCTAAAATTGTTGTGCATAATCTTGTGGAGTTAAAATGGAACTCAAAATGGCTTTAGATAGCCAAAAATATAATGAGAAATTCCTAATGGTCCTATCTATGGATATACACCATTTTACTTATGTACTGAATCTCATAGTAGCAATCCAAGATTTTTTATCTACCCTACGTTCAATACCTCCACAAGTACTATCCAAGGGAAAGAGTGAGAGTGAGAGCCGAATTTAGGTGACGGGAAGTGCTTAAAAATAGCTAAAAATTATGAATATCAAGGGAAAAATATTCACCGTCAAAGGCGACGGCTCGATCTAGGACGATTTTAAGCGACAAGCAGTCGACGGGCACCCAAGTGGCACGTCCGGATTTTTAGTAATTTTTTTGTCAGTTGGGACGGGATACGGGAGCTACAGGCCTGTCCAGGATGCCGAGACAGACGCCAGAAATTTATAGCACGTCAATCGGAGCTCGTATGAGGAAGTTGGCCCAAAACCGGCCAGGGTGCCCAAAAAGGGGCCAAATTTGAAATCTCAAAGGGTGTGGCTAGTGGGGGGTGCCCTTTGGGACCCCCCCCTTCTTCAAAAATTCGTGATGGAGGGGGGGCGGTGGCTGTTTTTCAGCGCCGAAAAAAAAACGCCCCCCCCTCAAATCGAGATGCAGGCTTGCAAAGAAGCCATGAAACCAACTCTCCCAGGCTTCCACATTCGATCTCCGCTCCACATCGCTCCGCTCCACGCATTCAATGGCAGCCTGTAGAGGGAGAGAGAAAATCAGTCTTTCTCTCTCCTCCCTCTCTCTCCTCTAAGAAGGAGTTCATGTGGGAAGAAGAAGGAAGAAGAAAGAATGATGGAGGCTTGTCCAGCATGGATCGGATTGCTCCACGGGCTGGAAATGGTGATTTATGATCGTGCTGAGCATGAAGTGCTACTGATTTTCAAATTTATAGCCATGGACATGAAACCCGAAACACACAAATAAGCGGTAATTCAATTTTTTCAAAGGAAATTTGAGATTTTATGGCTTTTGATTGATAAAATGTTGTTCATGTGGGCTAAAAATTGTTTATGTTGCCGTTTTCTATGAATACTTGCTGATCATAATCAGAAAATTAGAAAAATATGCATCTTGTGACTCAAAATAATACACTAAAACACGTAAAATATGGAAAATCAAGGGAAAATGATGGTTTTTGGGCATAAAAATAGGAAAATGAATAGGAACACCAACTAAATTTACATTTTTGTTGCAAGAAGTAACTAAGGGCCACAGCCCATAACCTGTTTTGAATTTTTAGTAATTAAATAATGCAAAAAATAAGAGAAAATACAAGGAAAATAGAGAAAAATCACTAAAAATAGGGGGAAAATGCATTTTGGGTGCGGGAAATTAATGAAAATTAGAAACAATGTTTGTGAATGTTTGTGGGGACTGAAGCATGAGGATTTGCCTCAGTTCAACCTGACCTTCTTGTTCTAGTGCGTCTTTTTCCGGTTTTTACACATAAAATGATGACAAAATGCCTCATAAATCTATGCAACGATGCAATATTTAAACGGGGAAGGGTAGGGAGGTTGAAATATGTCTAAATGCCGTGTGAGATGATGGAAAAGTTGTTTATTTTTATGCATAGCATTTAGGACGGATGATGATAAAAATAAGAGCTTAGTAGCACGAGGATCACCTCGGTGCTAGGCCTATGCAACGAAGCACGAACGCTAGAGGAAGAAAACCATTAAAAGAATGTTTTTGCACTTGTGCACGATACTGTTTTGCTAAATGTTTGAGCACTAGGCATCCACCAAATGCATAGAGCGTGAAAAGAATTTGAAGGTATCAGGGACCAGCTCCTGGACATGCATTGCAATTGTTTTATTAGGACATGACCTACATTGAGAGGCAGTGAGGTACCCATGCTGTAGGTAGATGCGGATCCCAAAGGGGAAAGCAAGTGAGGAGAAAATGGTACACTCCTGGACACGCTTATTTGGTACCTTGAGCGACTTTTGTGCGATGTGTTTATTTGTTGAGCGACGCACTGAGGGGCCAATCCCCAAGGTGTAGGAGAGTCGCAGAGGGTTGACGGCATTCAGCCGTAGGAGGAACCCCATGTGTATGTGATTCGAGCCTTTTGGCTATGTGAAAGGGACTCCCTCTGAGGAGTAGTGGGTGAGAGAAAAGTGGACTACAAACAATGTAATATAAACGCAATGTTTAGGAAGGCAGAGATTTTGATAGACGCTCCTGGCCGCGAGGCCGAGGGGTTGTCTTGTGCGTAGTGATGAGGCCCGGCTAGTGCATGAGCCAGTGCCGGCCCGTTTTTAGGTCCATCAGTGGTGCGTCTGCCAGGAGTTGTTTAAAAGTGGCGGTCCTCGAATCCTGGTTGTCTAGGGACCAACTAGTAGTTTATGCCAAAGGATACTGAGATTGATCCGTTATTTATTGATAAGCATTGTCTCGCAGAAATCCAAAAGCAAGAGAGAGACGAAAGAGCTAGGCGACGTGCTGAAATTTTTAGGAGATATTCCCCTAAGCGTAGCGGTGCTGAACCCTTACGAGGGAGTGGATCTAGTGGTCTTGGGGCCACACACAGTAAGTTAGGAGAAGGTGGAAGCTCTAGTGCTCCCCTTTCTTCCATAAGCCAGTCTATATCAAGTGCGGGAGGTGTAACCCCCCCGTCCCCTATTCCTAGTGCAAATCCAATCCTCGTCATGGCAGAGCCTATTGCAATTCCAGCAGGAACGACGGATTTGCTGGCTCTAGGTTACCCGCTACCCATGTTTAATGGGCTAGTTGAGGAAGATGCGGAACTCCACATTAGGGAGTTTCAAAAGCTGATGTTTAACTGTCGCATTCAAGAAGAAGGACATTTAATGATGTTCTTCAACATGACTCTCAAAGGAAGAGCCGCTATATGGTATCATGGTTTAGAAGCCGGAACTATATTGAATATTGATTCATTTTATGGAGCTTTTCGAAGGGAGTTTGCCCCTGAAAGGGGTGGGCAGTATTGGTTGCGTGTACTCAACGTGACCCGCCAAGAACCACACGAGGATATTCGTGCTTATGCAAAGAAAATAAAAGAGGTTTTGCGTAAGTTGGACACCTCTATTCCCATCCCCGCAGCTGCCCAATTGCAATATTTCCTACATGGTTTGGACTTTAACATTCAATTGCAGTTGAGTAGTATCCCCTTGGGGGATATAGATACTGCCATTACACGAGCACAAGAGGTGGAATCCCGACTACAAGCAGCCTATGCTTCTCGAGGCAATTCGAATATGGGTTTAGTATTGGGAAATAATGTGGCAATGGCCAATGGCAGTAGTGGCCAAGGGATAGCGATGGCTAACCCTAATGGGAGAGGGAACATGATACAGAATGTGCCTTTATTACCAGCTCCCCCTAGCATATCGATGCCTACGAGCAGTCAAATGGCTCCAAGTGGTGGAGGCTAGGCGGTCAATTCTAACATCATGCATGTGGCTCAACAACCTGTGCCTAATCGAATTGTTAGGCCGATGGAACGACATGGTAATGACCAAGGCTATGAGTCGAGTGCTTCCAATGTTCTTGGCGAGGTTAAGGACATGATGAAGCATTATACCGACATGATTATGGAGCAGTATCGACAAATAGCTGTTGATGTCAACTTCCTTAAAAAACAACAAAATTTGATAGGAAGTAGATACCCAGAGGAGGGTGCACCTTCGAGGTTTAGTTGCAAATGGTGTGGTGGGCAGTACTATCCAAGAAATTGCCCAAATGTTAAGTGCGACATTTGTGGAAAATCTGGCCATTTAGCAGCTACTTGCTGGAGTAAGATCAGTTCCCTCCAACGAGGTAGTCGGCAACCAGGGCCTGTTAATCATCGTGCCCAAGGAAATGATTCCCAGCGAGAAGATGGGCCTAAACAAATACTTCAACGACCAAAGACTACAGTGGAAGAGCTACCAAGTGGTAGTGGGGTTAGTTTGATTGAGGCTGTATGCGTTAATGATGCTAAAACCGCTAACCTGCGAGCTGTCCTTACAAGAGGTCAAAAGGGTAGAGGAGCCGACAAGGATAAGCCTGTCGACGGAAACCCTAAACAAGGCGACAAAGGAACGCAAGTTTTGGATCCTGCCATGGAAGGGGGACCTTTGAAACCCGTAGAGAGTAAAGCCAATAAGGAACCATCAAAGAAGAAGGTGAAAGTTAAGAAAGAGGCAATAAAGCCGGTTCAGTGACCTAAAGAGCGGATGGTTTGGCGTGAAAAGTGAGCTCTATCGAACTATCATGAATTCGATTTGGCGAGCTCTCTTTGCGAAGTCAAGCCGGATGTGAATCTCTTACAGCTTATTAAGCTTTCCCCAGGATTACGCAAGGAATTTAGAAAGATCCTACGTACCGGGTATATCGTAGAACCTTTGGGTATTGCGCGAGTTGGTGATGACTGGTTCGAGCATGCTGAGAAGCATTGCCCAAGGGTTGCAGCCTATGTCGATGGGATATTAGTAGATTATGCCATTGTCGACACGGGATCATCTGTTAACATTATGAGTTCTGAACTGATGGAAAGGTTGGGTCTTGCGATCTAGAAAGATACCTCCACAATTCTCAGAATGGCAGATGATAGTTTGAGACAGCCGGAAGGCTGCATTAATAAGGTCCATGTCACTGTTGCAAATGTAGAATGCCTGTTAGACTTTCGGGTGATTCGTTTTGCAGGTCGGACAAGTTACCAAGTATTACTCGGATGACCTTGGATCTTGCAAGCAGACTGCCAAGTAGATATACCCGCCGGTCGGCTGATATTCGGCAGAGGTGCCCAGCGTGTGGTGGTTGATGCTTATCCTGAGTCCCTGCAGAGTGAGAGAGCTCCTCTATCTTCTACAGAATTGGAGACATTAGAAGATTTATTTGCCAGTGAGATATCATCGAGTGATGAGTCCAAAGAGGGGTCCACCACGGAAGACATCTATCAGATCACTTTGAATGAGCCGATAGAGGGCCAAGATCGTATAAGAGATGCAGATGTTATCGAGTTAGACCTTGGCATGCCTGATGATTCATGGCTAATCAAATTAGGTTCTATGCTCAGCAGAGCGGAAAGGGAGGACTACGTGGCCTTGATTCAGGAATTCCGTGATATCTTTGCCTGGATTTATGATGAGTTGAGGGGCATTCCTCCTAGTCTTGCTGTCCATACAATTCCGTTGAAAGAGGGCAGTCGTCCTGTACGACAGAAAGTAAGGCATATGCCTTTCGAACTGAGGGACGGGCTGTTTGAAGAGTTACAGAGGCTTCGGAAAGCGGGTTTGATTTTTCCTGTGCAACACACGGAATGGTGTTCGCCGGTTGTGATAAGAAAGAAGAAGAATAATCAAATCCGATTATGTGTAGACTTTAGGGAGCTGAATAAGTAGACAGTTAAGGACTACTACCCGTTGCCATTTATTGACCATATTTTGGATCAATTAGCGGGTAGGGAGAAATTCGTTCATGGATTGCTTTGTAGGATATAACCAGATGGCAATTGCAGAAGAGGACAAGTTGAAAACAACTTTTATTACTGTATTTGGTACTTTTGCGTACCATGTGATGGCCTTTGGTTTATGCAATACGCCTGGTTCATGGCAACGAACAGTAGATAAGACATTTGGTGACATATCTCCTGAAGAGTTGAAGGTGTTTATTGATGATTTAGGGGCCGTCACCATGAGAGAAAGGCAGTTGATCATTTTAAGAAAATGCTTTGAGTGTTGTAGACAATTTTTTATCGCCCTAAACCCACGGAAGTGTGTTTTTGGAGTACCTTATGGGCTATTGCTGGGTCATGTAGTCAGTTCGGTAGGAATTGCGACAGACCCTGAGAAAGTCAAAGTTATAGTTGCCATGGGTCCACCACGCACTCCGAAGGAAGTTCATAGCTTTCTGTCTTTGGTTGGTTATTACCGTAGATTCATAAATGCGTTGGCAGAAAGAACATTGCCACTTACAAATTTATTGTCCTTTAGCTGTTCGTTTGTATGGGGCGACCCTTGTAAGATAGCATTCGAGGATGTGAAACAGGAGCTAGCAAGAGCGCCCGTTTTAAAAGCACCTAAAAGAGGTGAGGTGTTCTATATATTCTCAGCAGCCACCATGTATAGTATCAGCTGTTGTTTAGCCCAAATTTGGGAAGAGAAGTGGTACCACCCGATTGCTTTTGCCAGTCGGAAGCTGGGGGTATCCGAAATCAATTATACTTACATGGAGAAGTTGTGTCTAGCGATGGTCTTTGGGACCAAGAAATTCAGGCATTATATTCTCTATGAGAAAGTCGTGCTTTATACGAAGGTGGAGGGGCTTCGCTTCGATTATTGATGAATAAGCTACAGCCGCCTGATCGTCTAGCGAAGTGATTAATCACTTTGCAGAAATTTGATTATGAAATCAGGAGTAAGCCACCAAGGTTGCAAGGCATCGTGGAATGTCTAGTGGACTTTGGGGAGCCGAAAGAATCTGTGGCTGAAGGTAGTGACATGGAGTTGTTATTTAAAATAGATACGGCATCTATTCCCTCCTGGTACGCTGCAATAACGCATTATTTATCAACGGGAGAGGCGGGATCCGAATTATCTAAAGCTGAGAGAAGGAAAATTAAGCAGCAAGCGTTAAAGTTTGCTTTGATCGCAGGTACATTATATCGGCAAGGGGTTGATGACATCTATCGCCGATGTGTGATGCCTGACGAGGTACCATTCATTTTGGAAGAGTGCCATGATTCTGCTTGCGGTGGCAATTTTGCTGGACGACTTACAGCACAAAAGGCTCTAAGAGCAGGTTATTGGTGGCCTGCCATCTTCTAGGATGCATTTGCCTATGTTAAGCGATGCGATATTTGCCAACGACACGATAGTCGAGAGAATAGGAAACAACCACTCACCCCTATTATGGTGATACTTCCATTTGAGAAGTGGGGAATAGACTTTGTGGGTCCTATTACTCCGTCGTCGACTGCGCAAAAGAGGTACATCATTGTAGCAACTGACTACTTCACGAAGTGGTCAGAAGCACGTGCAACAAGGAAAGATGATGCTAAAGAAACTGCTAGTTTCCTTTTAGAGCAGATAATATGCCGTTTTGGTCCGCTGAAAGAATTAGTGTCGGACCGCGGAACCCATTTCCTGAATAAGGTGATCAAAGGTTTGACAGAGATGTGGCAAATCAAGCATAACAAGACAACCCCATATAATCCGCAAGCCAATGGGCAAGTTGAAAGCACCAACATGCGCTGCCAAAATTGTATCGGAAAAGAAACGGGATTGGGATAAAAAGTTATACGTGGTAGTGTGGGCCTACAATACAACTTTCAAACGAGCCATTGGCCATACCTCGTTCAAGTTAGTATATGGGGAGGAGTGTGTCTTGCCTTTAGAGATTGAGCTGCCGACTATTCGGTTTGCCATCAATCATTCTTTGAGCGATAAAGATGCACTTTTTGAGCGCTTGACGACACTGGCACATTTAGATGAGCTTAAACTGCAGAGCTTATTGCAGCAAGAAGTGGCAAAGCGCCGAATGAAGCAGCTACACGAGCTTAAAGCCAAGAAATACACCTTCAAGAAAGGGCAGCTTGTTCTGTATTATGACGCACGATGTGAATTATTTCCAGGCAAGCTAGAGCCCAAATGGGATGGGCCCTATAGGATCGTTAGAATAGGAAAGAATAAATCCACAGTTTTGTTAGCTGACCTTGAGGGGATAGAATTTAAAAATAAGGTTAATCTTAATAAGATTAAACCTTATTATTTCTGATTGCACTAATGCTATGACTGCCTTGCAGGACTAGGTACGATCGATCAAATATCTGTAAGGAAATCGTGATAGAGGTTGATGGGTCATTTGATCCCTTATTTAGAACACCCATATTTAGAACAAAGGTATCATCAGGGAAAGCTCATTTGGTGGAGCAAAGGATATAAGGTGATTGAGCAAGATGGCGGGACATTTATTTGGGAGATCAAGGTCTTCTGCCATCACTGCCTACAAATTTTGACGAGCATCCCTGTTGAATTCAATGATGATGGCGGGATGGAGCCTACAGTCCACCCGTTGAATATGCTGAATTTCGATTACCATAATTACGAGTAGAGTTCTGGATGGCGGGATATGTAAACCCTTTATGGACGTACACTTTGTACTTTGATGGGTCGTCCAGGGGTGCATGCAAAAAAGGAAGTGTAGGAGTTGTCATCCGAGACCCCCGACGACGCATTGTCATGAAGTTAGCTGCTTATCTCGGGGCGAATTTTACCAATAATATGGCAGAATACAAAGCCCTGATTATGGGTTTGAATATTGCAAAGAAGGGTGGTATCCGCCAGTTGTTGGTGAAAGGGGACTCTCAGTTGGTTTTAAATCAACTCAATGGGACATGCATGGTACGAAACCCCATCCTTTGCATGTACCATCATACCACCATAGCCCTGCTAGACGAATTTGATAGAGTGTCTTTTCAGCTGATTCCACGGAATTGGAATCAGTTTGCCGATTCATTGGCTAATTTCGCGTATGAAGAAGACCTCTTCTTTAATTGTGGCCCTTGTCCCGATATATCTATTGATGGTGAGACAGGACCTGGTCGTTTGTGGGGTATGCTTTCTGAACATGCCCTCTTTGGCAAACGATGGTTGATCTGGGTGATGCAGAGGGTAAGCGAGACCCATCTACCTTTATTATCTTGGACCCATAGATTGATTAGACGACATGTGCTGCGCACACCTCTTGCGATATACGCAGGAGGGATGGGTCATAATCTAATGCAACTAGTTTAGGGCTTCGAGCCTCTGTTTCCCTGGGAATGGTATGCTTTGCTGTCTATCATGGTTGTTTCCAGGTGGATGTTATGCGTAGTATTGTTGATTTCATTAGGCCAAGAGGGCCGATTCAGTTTTGTAGCAAAGTCAAGTTTCATTTCATTAGGCCAAGAGGGCCATTTCCCTGTCTAGTGCGGGTGCGTTTAATTGGGTTTTTGTTTTAAGTGTTGTGTTGGACAGGTTTCGTGGTTAGTGGAATTTGGTGGAGCCTGGAGGAGCCTTTGCTGCGATGGAAGCTTCTTGTGGCCAATCCAGGTGATATTTCTCCTTTACAAGTACTTTTCTTTCCTGTTATATGTGTCTTTGTACTTGTCAAGGGGATACATTTTTGCTGGGGACCGGCAACCAAGGCATGAAGTCCCAGGTTTAGGCTATGTATGTTTGAGGGAGGTCGGAGTAGTCATTGCCTCCTGTAAAGACATTGTCAGGCATCGCAAGACCTGTTTTAGAAGGAAGTCCTAGTGGCCCTGTTCTGCTAGCCTGCTAGGCAGCCATTCTAGGAGTTCTTGTTAGTAGTGAGGCCGTTAGAGAAGCCTGCCAGAAGATAATAATGATGATGCCAAGAAACCCTGAACATCCTAAAAGATGAATATCAATACGAAGGTGTGTAAAAAGGGGTTCTAACCCCTATCAAAGAAAAGAAATGAAATGAAAATGTATAAGTAGTTGATCATCGCCTTGCAAAGGCCTCGTAGGTTCCTGGGGACGACTCAGACTCGGGGCTGATACCTTGTCTTCCTAGGGGTGGCTTCTCGCCAAATATAATACCAAAACAAGGAAGGTTGGAGCGAAAATAAAAGTGAGCGTTAGAAAAGGATTAAGTGTCGCCTTGCGAGGGCTTGGTAGGTTCTTGGGTGTCGAGACAAGTCCTGAGGCCGATGCCCTGTTCTCCTTGGGTCACTACGCTCAGCTCCCTCCTTTTTACATGCCCAAGTATGTTACTAAAATAAAAACCCTAAAAGAAGAAATGTACTGGAAGAAAATACTCCTTGATCAGGCTATAGGAGTCCTCGCCTAGTAGGAGCTCCTCGTTGTGTTGTCTTTAGTTGGTAAGTAGTTCAGCCTACCACTTAGGGCAACCTCTTTGACAGGTTTTTAGTTTGGCTGTGTTGCAGCAGTTGGTTAGCGACTCACTTCGGATCTTCTATTAGATGATGCTAGGCCTACTCCTTGTGGATGTCATGCCTTGGTTCTATCCAGGGGTAGGGGAAGCATTGTGCTGAGTTTTATTAAATATTTGTTTTGTATCAGTTTGATGCTTCTTTGGTTGTTTATGTGCAGATATGTTCGTGGATTCGACGGGCTGAGTCGCCCTATCCCGTGGTCGCCAATGAGAGCGGAATTTAGGTGACAGGAAGTGCTTAAAAATAGCTAAAAATTATGAATATCAAGGGAAAAATATTCACCGTCAAAGGCGACGGCTCGATCTAGGACGATTTTAAGCGACAAGCAGTCGACGGGCGCCCAAGTGGCATGTCCGGATTTTTAGTAATTTTTCTGTCAGTTGGGATGGGATACGGGACCTGCAGGCCTGTCTCGGATGCCGAGACGGATGCCTAGAAATTTACAGCACGTCAATTGGAGCTCGTATGAGGAAGTTGGCCCAAAACTGGCCGGGGTGCCCAAAAAGGGGCCAAATTTGAAATCTCAAAGGGTGTGGCTAGTGGGGGGTGCCCTTTGGGACCCCCCCTTCTTCAAAAATTCGTGATGGAGGGGGGGCGGCGGCTATTTTTCAGCGCCGAAAAAAAAAATGCCCCCCCCCTCAAATCGAGATGCAGGCTTGCAAAGAAGCCATGAAACCAACTCTCCCAGGCTTCCACATTCGATCTCCGCTCCACATCGCTCCGCTCCACGCATTCAATGGCAGCCTGTAGAGGGAGAGAGAAAATCAGTATTTCTCTCTCCTCCCTCTCTCTCCTCTAAGAGGGAGTTCATGTGGGAAGAAGAAGGAAGAAGAAAGAATGATGGAGGCTTGTTCGGCATGGATCCGATTGCTCCACGGGCTGGAAATGGTGATTTATGATCGTGCTGAGCATGAAGTGCTGCTGATTTTCAAATTTACAGCCATGGACATGAAACCCGAAACACACAAATAAGCGGTAATTCAATTTTTTCAAAGGAAATTTGAGATTTTATGGCTTTTGATTGATAAAATGTTGTTCATGTGGGCTAAAAATTGTTTATGTTGCCGTTTTCTATGAATACTTGCTGATCATAATCAGAAAAGTAGAAAAATATGCATCTTGTGACTCAAAATAATACACTAAAACACGTAAAATATGGAAAATCAAGGGAAAATGATGGTTTTTGGGCATAAAAATGGGGAAATGAATAGGAACACCAACTAAATTTACATTTTTGCTGCAAGAAGGAACTAAGGGCCACAGCCCATAACCTATTTTGAATTTTTAGTAATTAAATAATGCAAGAAATAAGAGAAAATACAAGGAAAATAGAGAAAAATCACTAAAAATAGGGAAAAAATGCATTTTGGGTGCGGGAAATTAATGAAAATTAGGAACAATGTTTGTGAATGTTTGTGGGGACTGAAGCATGAGGATTTGCCTCAGTTCAACCCCACCTTCTTATTCTAGTGCGTCTTTTTCCGGTTTTTACACATAAAATGATGGCAAAATGCCTCATAAATCTATGCAACGATGCAATATTTAAACGGGGAAGGGTAGGGAGGTTGAAATATGTCTAAATGCCATGTGAGATGATGGAAAAGTTGTTTATTTTTATGCATAACATTTAGGACGGATGATGATAAAAATAAGAGCTTAGTAGCACGAGGATCACCTCGGTGCTAGGCCTATGCAACGAAGCACGAACGCTAGAGGAAGAAAACCATTAAAAGAATGTTTTTGCACTTGTGCACGATACTGTTTTGCTAAATGTTTGAGCACTAGGCATCCACCAAATGCATAGAGCGTGAAAAGAATTTGAAGGTATCAGGGACCAGCTCCTGGACATGCATTGCAATTGTTTTATTAGGACATGACCTACGTTGAGAGGCAGTGAGGTATCCATGCTGTAGGTAGATGCGGGTCCCAAAGGGGAAAGCAAGTGAGGAGAAAATGGTACACTCCTGGACACACTTATTTGGTACCTTGAGCGACTTTTGTGCGATGTGTTTATTTGTTGAGCGACGCACTGAGGGGCCAATCCCTAAGGTGTAGGAGAGTCGCAGAGGGTTGATGGCATTCAGCCGTAGGAGGAACCCCATGTGTATGTGATTCAAGCCTTTTGGCTATGTGAAAGGGACTCCCTCTGAGGAGTAGTGGGTGAGAGAAAAGTGGACTACAAACAACGTAATATAAACGCAATGTTTAGGAAGGCAGAGATTTTGATAGACACTCCTGGCCGCGAGGCCGAGGGGTTGTCTTGTGCGTAGTGACGAGGCTCGGCTAGTGCATGAGCCAGTGCCGGCCTGTTTTTAGGTCCATTAGAGAGAATGGGAGAGTTTCTAAACAAGTTTCTAGCCGATTCCTTGCTTTCTTAAATCCTTTCTCTTTCTCTTTTATTGAACAAAAGCCAACCTCTCTGAGCGTGATGGTGCCCTGATACTATGTCAGAAATCACCTAATGGGGGGACTTGCTTGAGCTACTAGGCTAAACACACACAATACTTACAACAATACTTACAAGAGAAACCTCACTCAAGAACATAAGAGGAGAGATGGAGGTCAAAACCTTTCCTTTCTAGCTTTTGTTTCTTCTTTTTCTCATAATACAATGTACACAAGGTATAGATAAGATACAATATAAAGGAAAGTGGCCTACTATGTCAAACAATGTATAAATAATCATACTAATGGATTCGTGCTATAGTTATTCTAGCTCTAGATAGGTGTAACTAACCAAATATAATAAGTACTAAGTCAATGCCCATCTAAGGATCATAACAACCACCAATGTGTTAAGTTTAGATATGTGGATCCATCTAACCAAGCAACATATCATTGATGTTCGCACATGTTGAGCTTTCCGTCTCAATAATAAGGCTATTTTTTAACTTCAAATTTCTTCTAATGGTTGTGTAGTGATAGCTCTCCATCGATGTCTTCATCTATAAGCTCTAAGTCTTTTCCTTCATTTCTTAGGAGTCCTTTGTTGTAATGGTTTTTGAGGTATTGTATATATCTTCACTATCATTTACTAGATTCTTTACATTGGAGATGGTCGTGCTGAATGGTTTTTTCTCTTCATAATGTGCACAAAGCAACTCATTTATTATCTCATTGCTTCCCTCACTAGGTATCTCTTTTGAGTTTGGGGTTTTCTTATTTCCTTTCCCTTTGGGATCACAACAAGATTACTATTGGTAGAAGTTGTGATTATCCTCACATTTGGGAGTGTCAATGTATCATTTGTTTCTACATAGTCAATCTTGCACTTTTTTGCCCTCTTAAAGCTTCTCTTGATGAGGATTTCATTCCTCACACCTTTGTGGTTAAAGTACATGGAACAAGATGTGCAAAACTTCAATCTCATTTATTCTCTTTTTATCTTTTACACGTGGAGATTTTGAAATTTACGCTTCCTAGCAAAATTTGAGCATCCCATCCACTCTTTTTGGCCTTTAATTGGTCCTTAATTTTCACAAGCTCTTAGGATTAATTGGACTGTCCTCAGTGAATAAAGTGTTAGAATATCAAGCTCATTCTGGGTGTGTTGACCGACATGAGCTGGACACAGCTAGTCTAGCCATAGTAGTTAGATACATTAAATAAGTCGGTGCCTTTGGTGTGAATGGTCTTATGACCGTAGGTTGTATCTTTCACTATTGAGTGTGGTATGAATATAAAGTGTGAGAGAGGAAGCTTGTTGCTTCACTCTGTCTTTCATCAATCTGCCTCTTTGAATTTGAACATGGTATCAGAGCCATGAATGGGCTCACTGGTGGAATGCACTCAATAAGAAGACTTGAAGAGTGAACTGAAGAGCTGGAAAAAGAAGAGGACTGACTGTCATTTCCATCAAAGGTCACACTAGAGGTATGCACTGTGAAGCATTGGAGTCTCATGGCTTGAAGCAGGGTTGTGGCTTGCTGAGAAGTCTTCCAAGGACTGATTGAGCATCAGTGAGTGCATCATTGTCATGGTAATGAGCAAGATGTGCAGCAGCACAGATCTGCCCAGCCAGCGTGTTTGCGCCTGTTTCCAGGCTGAACTCCATGGCTGAGATTCAGCACATGGACTGCTTACCAAGGCTCTATTGAGCATCACCAGGAGTGTGGTTTGTCTGGAGATTCACCAAAGCTTCTTTGAGCATCAACAAGTGGGTAAATCTGATCTGAATGTACTCTGAACAGTCTGTGTGGACTATGCCTATGAACAGGCTGCTCTCCTTGGCTGAGATTCAAGAAGTATAGCACTTGTCAGGTGACATAGAGCTTGGATGCATACCAAGGAAGGTTCTTGAAGGGTATACCTTACTATTGCTCCTGTGGGAGCTCATGTGGGAGCTATAATAGAGGTGTACAGATCTGAATACACAGGGCTGAACTGTCATTGAACTTACAGTGACATTATACACATGGGAAGTCTGCATTTGTGGATACTCTTTGGCATGTACATTGAACTTGGATGTAGCACTTGATGCTTGGTGGAAGACATGTCATATTTCTTGGGTATTTTGACATAAACTTGGAGCTTGAAATGGCCTGATCTGAGAGCCTGTGATAGGCTGAAAATTGAAAAAAAAATTTGCAGACATAAAGCACAAATTGGGTATTTCTGAAGAACTAGTTGGCTGGGTTTGTTCCACAGGTACTTGAAGACTTGGTCTATGACTGTTGAATGCTTGAGAATTGGAAACGGAAGTGATGCAAATGGTTTATGGTTTTTTGGGACTGAAATTAATCCATGTTGCCAGTGCATTGGCTGTTTGAAATCTGGGAATTTATTTACAATGTTCATATATGCTGGTTATATACTGTTTTGAGGTTCTATGCCTATGCATGGCTTGACACATGTACTAGCAGCAATCTATGGAAGTTTGGGACATGTATGACATGTATACTACTCAGTTTTGGGTTTGAGATCACTGCTGGTCACTCACACAAGTACAGTTTTCAGACTGCATATATGTACCCTGGCAGTGAGGTTGCAGGAGTCCAAATCGAAGTGGATACATAGTATTTGCATTGACTGCTAGGTTAAGCCACTTGGTGTGAGCTGTTTTGGACTGTTAGTGGGCTGAAATACCCTGTTTTTTTACTGCAATTAATTGCAGAAAACTGTCATAAACAGTTTCGGGTTGAAGTTGAACTGTTAAGAAGATCTTGGTTTGCAGGTAGTCAGGCAAGGTCTGCAACATGGCAAATGCTGATAGAACTGATAATGTAACCCAGATTGTGGGAGAAAAGCTTGATAGTAACAATTATGCAATATGGAAGTTCTGCATGGAGAACTTTCTGATAGGCAAAGGATACTGGGACTTAGTGACAGGTATTGAGGCTGAACCTGACGTTCCAAATAGGAATCCTACCGCTGATCGAAGACAAGCGCATCGAGCCTGGACGGAAAGAGCTCGCAGAGTGTTACATTGGCTGTCATTATGTATCTCGGATGCTATGGTGATGCAGATCATGAACTGTAAATCCCCAACAGATGCATGGAACATATTGGTCAGGTACTATGGCACAACTACGAGTGCCAGGAAGATACAATTGAAGCAAAAATTCAACAACATAGAGAGGAAGAACAGATCCATACAGGACTATGTCACGGAGATTAAAACCTTAGCAGATCAGCTCGCATCTGTTGGCTCACAGGTAGAAGATGAGGATATGGTTGCAGTGACCTTAAATGGCTTGGATCCGGAGTACAAGTCTTTTGACACTTCAGTATCTGTGCGGGCTGAGATGCCTGATTTTAATGAGCTGGTTGCATTATTGATTCATGAAGAGGTAAAGCTTGGCTTAGCTACAGGGTCAAGCAGCTCAAAGAATAAGGATGCAGTTTTTTATTCGAATCAGCGTGGTCGTGGTAGCCGTGGTAGAGGCTATGGATCTGGCAGAGGAGGCCAGCAGAATGCATCCTATAGTAATAGCAATCAGCAGTCATCAAATGCAAGAGGTAGTGGCAACTTTCGAGGCAGGGGGAGATCGAACTCCCGTGGCAGAGGCTCATGGCAGCAGCAGCGTCAGTCAGACAATCCAAATAAAGATAAGGATTGTCACTACTGTGGAAAGTATGGGCATATTGCAAAGGATTGCTGGAAAAAGCAGGGAAATCAGAAGGGCAAGCAGCATGGACATTATGCTACGTCCAGTCAGGCAGATGACTCTGGTGATAGACTGTTTGCCATGCAATATGTCAAAGATAAGGCTGCTGAAAAATCATCTGATGATGTAGTGTGGTACATTGACTCGGGGGTGTCGAATCACATGACCCCTCATGGTGATTGGTTCACGGATATGGTGGCTGAAAAGCATGGCTATGTATGCACAGGTGATGACACGCAACATAGCATTGAGCATAAAGGCAAAGTGCCTTTGGTTGTACATGATGGCAGAAGAATCTTCATGATGTTTTGCATGTTCCTTCGATTACAAAGAACCTATTGTTTGTGGGCCAAATGACAGAGCAGAACTTGCAGGTTCACTTCAATAAGCATGGCTGCTTTATTGAAGAGTTTGGCAATGGATGCAAGTTGATCGCGAAAGGCCACAGAAATGGAAGAATGTTCACTCTTGATGCTACACTGCCAGAGTTGAATTCCGCTATGTTTGCCCAGGGTTCTGGCACTATCAGGGACTTAGAGATTTGGCACAAGAGAGTGGGGCATGTCAATTTGCAGAGGCTGCAGACCATGCAGAAGAAGCAGCTAGTAACAGGGTTACCTAGATTCCAATATTCAGATATTGGTCATGTATGCGAGGCTTGCCAGTTTGGTAAGCAGTCACGATTTCCGTTTGTCAGTCATGTAAGACAGAGTACACGACCACTGCAGTTAGTGCACTCTGATGTTTGGGGACCAGCTCATAATGCATCTATGGGGGGTTCCAGATACTATGTATCTTTCATTGATGACTACAGTCGATATATCTGGCTTTACATATTGAAAACAAAAGATGAGGTCTTTGCTGTTTTTTAGAAATTTAAGGCACAGGTTGAGAAGGAATTTGAGTGTTACATCTCTTGCTTGAGATCTGATAGCGGTGGGGAGTATGTCTCCAATGAATTTGCTGATTTTTTGGCTGAAAATGGCATTCGTAGGCAGCTAACCTGCAGCTACACTCCGCAGCAAAACGGAGTAGCTGAAAGGAAGAACAGGGTTCTGATGGAAGCTGCTAGGGCCATGATGAATGAGAAGCATATGCCGCTTTACTATTGGGCAGAGGCTGTTGTGACAGTCGCATATATTCTGAACAGGACTCCCACTGCAGGCATTCATGACATGACACCGTTTGAGAGGCTCTATGGCTATAAGTTGGATGTAAGACACATGAAGGTCTTTGGCTGTCTTGCTTATGTGCACATTCTAGATGAGAAAAGGAAAAAACTGGATCCCAAAGCGCATAAGAGTGTGTTCATTGGATACTCGTAGGAGAAGAAGGCATACAAATGTTATGATCCCTCTACCAAGGAGACTTTGGTAAGCAGGGATGTCATCTTTGATGAGCTGGGCTCTTGGTATGTCTCACCAATTGCAGTGCCATCCGATCTGCCTTCCACTCATGTCTCTACAGTTGATATGCAGCAGAGCACTGCTATGACAGGACCTATCAGTCAGACAGTATCTCCATGGACAGGGAGATTGAGGAGCTCACCGTCCACTGACACGGGCATGTCAGTGAGGGGGAGACATGATGTCTTGGACAGCAAAGGAAAAGAGAAAGTTATTGAGGATGGTATGATGACACCTGGCAGAATGACTTCGGGCTATGAGTCTAGTGATACTTTAGACAGTGAACTTGGTATTCCGACTGTCTATATGCCTGGCACGAGGCAGAACAGGTACATTCCGCCTCATGAGAGAGGTGAATCAAGTAGTGCACCACAGCCTAGACGATCGCAGAGGGTCAGATACCCTGTTGACAGGTTGACGTACTCTAGTTATTCTGCAAAGCATTATGCATACATGACAAAAGTGATGGAGATCAAAGAACCAAGTACTTATGCTGAAGCAGCAAAGGATGAAAATTGGTGCATGGCTATGGACGAATAGATGAAAGCCTTGGCTGAAAATCAGACTTGGGATTTGGTACCACTGCCTGAAGGGAAAAAGCCTGTTGGCTGCAAATGGGTTTATAAAATCAAATGTAAGTCTGATGGCAGTGTGGAAAGGTACAAAGCAAGGCTGGTCGCTAAAGGATGTGCTCAGCAGTATGGCTTGGATTATGATGAAACATTCAGCCCGATTGAAAAAATGGAAACCATACGAACTGTTATTGTCTTGGCTGCTGTAAAAGGCTGGAAATTGTAGCAGATGGATGTTAAGAATGCATTCCTCAATGGTGATTTAGTAGAGGATGTATACATGGTTCAGACGGAAGGGTATGAGCACCCTGATTTTCAGCATTATGTGTGCAGGCTGAAAAAGGCACTGTATGGGCTGAAGCAGGCTCCGAGAGCCTGGCATGCTAGGATCAGCAGTTACTTGCAGAGTCTTGGATTTGTTGTTGGCAGGGCTGATCACAGCCTGTTTACAAAGAAGACTGACAGTGGCTTGGTAGTGCTGGTCATATATGTTGATGACCTGATAATCACTGGAGATGATGACATGGGAATTCAGCATGCTATGAAGATGCTGAAATCTGAATTTGATATGAAAGATCTGGGAGATCTGAAGTACTTCTTGGGTATTGAGGTTGTACCAACTGAAAATGGTTTATGGCTGATGCAGAAGCACTATGCCATGGAAATGCTTAAGAAGTATGGCATGGCTGAATGCAAACCATTGGATACACCTCTGGACCAGAATATAAAGCTAGACATGAACACTGGGGCTGAAGTAGAAGATGTGACTATGTACAGGCAGATGGTCGGCAGTCTGATTTACTTGACCATCACTAGGCCTGACTTGAGCTATGCAGTAGGGCTGATAAGCCAGTTTATGCAGAAGCCGAGAAAGCCGCACTTGGATGCAGTTAGACGCATCATGAGGTATGTTAAGTCCACTGTAGACTATGGGCTGTTCTATGTCAGAGATAAGCCCTTGATACTGATTGGATACACAGATGTAGATTGGGCAGGATGCTCAACTGACAGATGATCTATGAGTGGCTATGCCTTTGGCTTTGGTAGCGGCATGATCAGTTGGAGCAGCAAGAAGCAGCCTACGGTTGCTTTATCTAGTACTGAGGTAGAGTACAGGGGGGCTGCATTGGCAGCATGTGAGATTGCTTGGCTGCTCAAGCTTATGGCTGATTTGGATATTCAGGTTGATGCTCCAGTGAAACTGTTATGTGATAATCTGAGTAGTGTACTCCTGGCCATGAATCCAGTTTACCATGCCAGGACAAAACACATAGAGGTACACTACCACTTTATTCGTGAGATGGTCCTTACAGGAAAGGTTGATCTTATGCATGTGAGGACTGATGAGCAGGTAGCAGATATCTTTACCAAGTCTCTGGGTAAAGATAAGTTCTGTGGTTTTAGACAACTACTTGGAGTACATATGCTGTCTTGAGCTTGAGGGGGAGTGTTAGAATATCAAGCTCATTCTGGGTGTGTTGACCGACATGAGCTGGACACAGCTAGTCTAGCCATAGTAGTTAGATACATTAAATAAGTCGGTGCCTTTGGTGTGAATGGTCTTATGACCGTAGGTTGTATCTTTCACTATTGAGTGTGGTATGAATATAAAGTGTGAGAGAGGAAACTTGTTGCTTCACTCTGTCTTTCATCAATCTGCCTCTTTGAATTTGAACATAAAGATATCATACAAACAATCTTAAAACTTTTGTGTATCAATATCCTTGATCACACACATACACACACAATTTGCATGGGAGTGATTTTTCCTCAAAACATAGTTACATCACAATATTTTGAAAGAATTACAACTCCTTCAAAAAATGACCCTTGTCAAGATACTTTATTTTTTAATCATCATCCTTTGACCATAGCACTTGTGTCTTTGATCCAAGCTTGTAAGAATCGTGGACTTTGAAACTAAACCCTTGATTCCAATTTTGTGAACTCTTGTACTTTTGAGGTAGATAACATTACCACCCTCCTAAATGAGTGCAAGCTGCACTCTACACCAAGGGTAGATGCAACATCTTGGGGATGATACTAGTAGAGTGGTCTTAACAAAGGAGTGGTAATTGAAGCTAATGTTGAATTTAGCTTCATTTTCATTTCCTCGAGGTGATGGTAATGCTGTTGAGGGCAATTGATTGTTATAAAAATGAACATCAGATGTGTGGAGGTTTTGTAGCCACTAATCTTGTTAGATGGCTTCATGATATGGACTTGCAACAATCAATGGAAAATATATATCATGAGAGGTGTGAAATTTTTATGGCCACCAATATTGTTGGATGGATTCATGATATGTACTTGCAAAATCATTGTACCAAATGGTGATAGATGTGCTTGTGCAAGTGCAACTAGGAGATGGTTCAAACTCCAAGGAAGCTCAAAGTGCACTATCACACTTGAGGATCTAGTTAGTATTGAGAGGGGATGTGATGTAATTATTGAGGTGACAATTCTACCAAGTGTACCTACCCTTGATGTGCCTTAGGACTATGAAGTGGGAGATTAGGCTAGGGGTCTAGGAATGGAGCTAGCTAACCAAGGCTACATTAAAGTGCATGTAATTGAGTCTAGATTCTATGTGTGGTTGCCAGGTGCAAACTTGTTGCATTAGCTCTATAGAATAATAGAGTCATTCCATACCCAAACCTAACAGAAGGGTATAGTGACATTTCCAACTTAACTGAAAAGCATACCAATAGTAGTGTGAATACCATTCTGAGATACAAACAATTCATGCCAAAAGTGTATTCTTATATAATCCATAAAAATGTATACAAATGTTGGACTACAAACATTGGAACACATAGTACATCTCAGAAGATAACTACTTAGAAGTAATACATATCAATGGACTAGATTCCAAGTTCAACTAGTCTTCTCAATAGGCTTGGAGGTGTTGCCCTTGCTCATGAAGCTCCTCCTACTACTAATGAACCTGAGATCTAAGTGCCTCCTTGTCTTTTGCACTTGCTATACTTCACCATTGTAGGGACAACCCTTGTTGCTATACTAGCTAGTGGTATTGGTGACCTTTTGCCACATACTTGAGGTAACGTAGGATGGTCTCTAGAAAGAACTCCACCCAAATAATGAGTTACTAGAGGGTGGTAGTTAGGGTTACTAGGATAACTGCTAGGATAGTAGTCCTAGCATGAGTCTCAATGGATTGGCTATCGGGGGCCTATGCTTCCTCCTCTTTGGGGTGCTTCTAAGCTCAAGCAATCTACTTGAGCAAAGCAATGTGGGACTTCAATTCCATATTGTTGTAGTCAAAACTAGAGGGACTTGCTTCTGATATGATCTGGGGAAGGTTCTTGAGTGTCCCTTGGGTCACATGCTTGCCTTTTGTGGTGATTGGTCAAGGGCTTATCTACAAAAGTACATGCCATTTCCTCTTGTATTGCATTTGGCTGTCCATCTATGATAGCATTAACAAAGTTTTGTGGGGGGTGAAGATAAGGGGTGTGGTGTGTCGGCAAAGCAAAGAGAATGAGCAGGGGCTACAACCACGAGAGGTGAGAATTAGAGGGTGAAATGTTGGATGCACATCACCCACAAAGACTTAGCATCGTTCTTACATTGGTCTACACATTTGTATTTAGTACATAGGTGCTCTTGGAAGACATTAGCCCATGCAATGGTGAGGGTGTCAGGGAGAAAGAAGAGTGAGGCTACCTTGCATTATACATTGAAGGTTTTGACTTGCACATAAAGAGACTCAAGAGAAAAATTAAGTACCTCTAGCTTTTATTTGTGCTATTTGGTGATGGAGCTAAGGCAATACTCATTTTTTAAGGCTGAGCTAAAGAATGTATCCATCTCCTTGCTTGGTAGCAAAATTGGGGCATCAAGTGTACCATCCATAGAAGATGAAGCTTCTCCTAGATGCCCTAAGAGGTAAGCTTATAGTCCTAGTAACCAAGGCACACATGGAGAACTTTATGCAACTAAAGTAGGATGGTCTCTACAACAAGATGTATTGGGATTGAATCCCATAGGAGGGTAAGGAGGACATCAAGGCATAGGCTATTTATCCATATAAGGATAGGTTCCTTAGTCTCAAAAGATGATATGGGGGGACTCTATCAAGACCTCCTCAAGACAAAGGTGTTGAGATGGCAAGCTCAACACGTGTAGACATTGATGGTGGACCACCTAGTAAATGTCAAGAATCGCATGGTGGGGGGACTTGCTTGAGCGCTGCGCCAAACACACACTATATACACGAGGAAGCTCACTCAAGAATACAAGAAGAGAGATGGAGGCCAAAACATTTTCTTGCTTCTTTTTTTCTTCTTCTTTCACACACTATAGAATGTACACAAAGTGTAGATAAGATACAACATAAAGGAAAGTGGCCTACTAAGTCAAACAGTGCATAACTGACTACACTAATTGTCTGGTGCTATGTCTTTGCTAGTTGTAGGTAGGTGTAACAAACTAAATATAATAAGTGATAAGTTAGTGGCTATGTGAGTATCATAATGACCACCAATGTGCTAAGTGTAGACGTGCAGACCCATCTAGCCAAGCGGTCCATCATCAATGTCTGCACATGTTGAGCTTGCCATCTCAACATTAAAATGGATCTACATTGCTACACGTAGCACATCAGTGGCTATTATGACTCTTACATGGCCCCATTGCCTTATCAATTATTATATTTATTTTTTTGTACCTAGCTATCTCTAGTATAGTTATAGCACCAAGCGATTAGTATAGTTAGTTATACACTATTTGACTTAGTAGGATACTTTCTTTTATGTTGTATCTTATCTGTACATTGTATTATGTGTGAAAGAAGAAGAAGAAACTAGTAAGAAAATGTTTTGACCTCCATCTCTATCCTTGTGCTCTTGAGTGAGCTTCCTTTTGTGTGTTTGGCACAATAGCTCAAGAAAGTTACCACACCACGTGATTCATGATATGGTATCAAAGAGGTGCCACCGAGAGAGACTGGTTTTAAAGGCTAAATTGATGAATAAGAAGCAAGGATTCAAGGAGTAAGTAATAGGTAAGAAGCTCTCCCGTTCTTCCAATCTTTCTCTTACTATGAAAGCACTAGAAGCAAGGCAAAGTAAAAATCTCAAATTGCTATGAGATTTGGTATGCAAGTAGAGCACTGCATATTCTAAAAATAAGCCCTTTATGGACTTGCCCGTTACTTTTCTAGCCATTTGAGGCCATTTCAGACCTCATTTTTAACCCACAAGGTTGAGAATAGTAGTTTCAATGTATATTCTAATTTTGATTGTGTCAATTAAAAGTACGTGTACAAGTTACAAATTTTAAATCTATAAGTTATTCCGAGGTATTTTCTAGGAAGAAACACAAGTTTTATCTACAAAAAGTTTGCAAATTACATGTATTGTTGAGTAGTCAATAAAAGAGTCCGGTTGTTGTGTTGTACACTTGTTGTAAAAGGTTACAAAAGACTTGTAACTTGCTATTTTGTATCAATTTTGTGATAATGGTAGAGAGCAGTAGTGGAATCCCCATCATTAAGAAGCTAGACAAGAATAATTACCCATCATGAAAGTTTCGTCTGACAAACTTGCTTATTGGAAAAGACTTCTATAAGTCTGTTTCAAGTGAATAAAATGAGCCAAAGCTAAGTAGTCTTGCGAATGCAGAAGAATTAAATGCATGGAAAGAATGAAATGCAAAATAAAAAAAAGTAATGTATTGGCTATCTATAATCATTGATAATACTATGCTGGGGCATATAAAAAATGTAAAAACTTGACATACAACTTGGACAATCTTCAAGAATACATTTTTTGTAAACACAAAGGTGTAGAAGATTCAACTCAAGCAAGACTTGAATATTTAAACAAAAGGAAAGATTCATGTAAATGAGTATATTTTGAAAGTGAGAAGCATTGCAAATGCCTTGTCAGCTATTTATACAATGCTTGATGATGATGATTTGGTTTCATCTACTCTGGGTGGCCTTAATAATGAGAAGGCCTAGAAATTGTTTATCTCTTCTATGTATGAATAGAAGCTATTTCTAATTTTTTATGAGTTGATCTCTCTCATGATCACTAAAGAGATCAATATGCAAGATGAATCGTCTAAAAGAAGTGGTGAACATGTCCAAGCATTTTACTCAAGTTCAGGAAGGGGACATGGCTGATCCTCTTCAAGAGGCCGTGGTTTGGGATGTGTTGGTGATAACCAGCAAAAATGTTAAATCAGTAGTTTGGTAAAATGTAAGTTTTAGGGGGCCATAACAAACTTAGAGATAAGGGAAGCTATAGAGGAAGAGGTGGATGACAGAATAGAGTTTCTAGCAGTTCTAGTATTATTTGACATTATTGTGACAAAATAGATCATATTGCAACCCAATGTTATGCTAAGAAGGATGATATCTGTAGCGGTAAATTGTAGCAAGAAATTTATGCAGCATCTTCACGACATAATGAAGACAAAAATAAGCATATGTTTATTATGCAACATAAAATGAATGCTATTATAGAAAAGGGGACACATGATTATGTATGACATGTTGATTCAGATATATCTAATCGTATGAGCAACCATGTTGAATGGTTTGGAGAGATGCAAGATTTAAAACATCTAGGTTACGTGTAGAAGAGTGATGATTCATGCCACCCAATTTTATATATTGAAAAAGTTCCCTTGTCCTTGCATGATGTTAGAAAAAGAGTTTATCAAATATATTAAATGTGTCATCCATCACCAAGAATTTAATGTCTATTCTCCAAATGGTAGAGTTGCAAGTTCAATTCAATGCAAAAGGTTGTCTTGTGGAAGACTTTAATAATAAGCGTAGGTTGGTCACAGGTTGAATGTTTGATTTAGATGTTGGAATTCCTGTTATGAGTGTTGCTATACATGCTAAAGGCAAAGGAGTGGCTACACACATTGAAACATAAATGTATTGGATATACAAATGTGTAAAGAGTGAAATTAATGTAGTCTAAAGGATCGATTGCATGATTTTAGAGTTACAGAATTTTATAAAGTGTGAAGTATGTTAGTTTAGTAAGTAAGCAAGACAACATTTTTTGCATGATAAGATATGTGAGAGAAAGAATATATTTGATA
Organism: Lygodium microphyllum; assembly: GCF_053477565.2. NCBI lineage: Eukaryota > Viridiplantae > Streptophyta > Polypodiopsida > Schizaeales > Lygodiaceae > Lygodium > Lygodium microphyllum. The sequence goes on from NC_141138.1 coordinate 63,699,301, forward strand.
TTATGTATACAAATATTTGGGGGCCTACACAAAATATATCTCTTAGTGGTAGCAAATATTTTGTCACGTTTATTGATGATTGTTCAAGAAAGTTGTGGGTGTATTTCATAAAGAAAATGAGTGATGTATTTGAGCACTTCAAAACTTTCTAGGCTATAGTTGAAATAGAAATAAGATTAAAATTTAAGTGCTTAAGGTCAGATGGAGGAAAAGAATATGTCTCTAATGTAATATTTCCACAGCAAAATATTAAAGACCCTAGATCCCATGCAAAAGCGATTCGAAGAAATCTCCCACAACAAGAAAACTCCGGCCTAAGTGCTCCATCCCCGCGTACTAACAACACCAGCCCCATGTTGTGCATAGGAAACCATGGCTCAAACCTGTAACCCACTGTGTGAACTCCCCTTCTAGGGAAAAAGGATAATGAATTATTTGCAAAAAAAAATTTAACTCCCTCCCCTTCACCCGTTGCATGGCGGGGAGAGGGAGTATGTGTTGGAGCTTGTGGAGGGGCATGGGGAGGAGGGCATGCAATCTGCCACTTGTGTGGCCACCCCCCACCCCCCACCTTATATATGAACCCCCCTCCCAAGCTTGGGAGGGGCATCGTGTGTGCTGCCCGCCATTGAGTTGCTGCCGCCATCAGACCGTTGTCGTCGCCTGTCTACGCCACGCCTCCTGGCTATTGCTGCCCCCATCGCCATCATCATCATCATCATCTTCATCATCATCCTCACCATCATCACTCCAATAATCCTCATCAACACACGTCATCTCTGTTTCTTCCACAAGTTTTTCTCTAGACCAAGTTCACCCGTGCCTCCCGATTTTTTTTAGACCGTGTCTTGCAAGGCCTGTTTCCTGCACAAGGAAGGAGATCTCGGGCAATAGCAACTTTGAAACTCGTAAGGGGTGCCAAGGGGGAGTTCGCCGAGTCAAAATTTACTTCATCAATGGCTCCTAAGAAAAAGTTGAGAGGAGCACACGCGGGAGCTTCCACCCAAAGTACGAGAGTGGACAACGCCCCGATTTTGAATGCCCAGATTTTGAAAAATATTCCCCCCATGGGAAGGTTGCACAAAGCATGTTTTAATTCACATAGGAAACTTAAATGCATTGGAAAATTTATATACTCGTTCGATTTAAAAAGTTTAGTTGCATAACAAGTGCTTGCATTTGCTTTCCATGGACAAGGGTAGTCACATTTTTGAACGTATGTTGCATAAGTTAAAAGATGAAATTGTGCGAAGATGTCCTTGTTGCATCTCGCAAAGGATAGGGCTTATGACACATAATGCACTTATGTAATAAATTCCTGATTGTGACTCGTGTATAAGATAATTGTAGACGAGAATTAAATGATGTCTAAATAGTTGCAATGAAAGGAAAAGATTTATGATCTTCGACAAAAACATATATTATGCAATTCTCATGCAAATGAATAGTTACAATTTAGATTGAGTTAAGCAATAAAGGAAGGATTAAATCAATGATGTATTTATTGGCGTCTGGTCATGAAAGAATGATGCATCCATGCATAGAGTTCCTTTATTAAAGTTCAAAATTGGGAAAGGATGCATCTTTACTAAAAATACTAAAGCTTTGTATTCGATGCATCAACGTAGGGTTTATAAGAAATAGCTCTGAATGTCAATCATTATAGTATAGGGCAAGGAAAAGAAAGATCCTATACTTTCATTAAGGCAAAAAAGGTCTATAGTCTTGAAATTGCATGGAATGATATATCTCACACATCTTGCTGTTACTTACATCTTTTAGGGAAAGTACTTGCAAGTTTAGAAGAAAGTATTTGCATCTTTAAAGGGAAGATCATCTTTAATCGTAGGTTGGTTAGATCAACTAAGTAATTCGCGTGTAATTGAGTAACTTACATGAAATTCATAAAGATACAATTAGTAAGCATATGACGGTCACCTCAATGTGCTAGGTAGGGTTAAGCTATGATAAAATTCTGCTTAGCATCGCACTTGGGATGCCGATTTAATATTTTCAATCTTAAAAGTTCTACCCACATTCACAAAATGTTAGGGTTATCAAATCGCTTGTGTAAGAATGATCTAGGGTACTTACCCTAAGGATCAGTTGACCAAATGCTAGACTTCCACAAGGAATTTAGGGACCCTAGGGCCAAAACGTTTATGAGCCTAGAAGGAATGGGGTTTTGCATTGGGGTCAATAGGACTCCCAAACTCTATATTCGCGATCAAGAAATACTGTATGATGGGAGATATAATCCCACGAGTTAGGTACTGACTCCTATCTCGTGCAACAAGCCTGCAAGTCCATATGCTCTTGCGTCTAAATCACAAGTTAGTACTACTACACCCTAGATCAAGGTTGGCAAGTTCTAATTATAAATTAGTTTCTCTAAGGAAATTGAGTAGTCGTCCTGCTACAACACTCTTCCTTGGAGATTGATTTGTCAAGCTAGGGTAGTTATGAATTGCCGAGAAATCAATTGACCAACCAAGTTAGGACGACAGGGTTGTCTAGGATTTATTGATTATAATATAAGGAAACCTAAGTTAGTGACAATTTGGGTCAACAGGGTATAAACCCTAACCCAAGGAAAAATGGTAAAAAAGCAACTCAGCTTACGAAACCCTTGGGATCTTGCCATGTCGCGATTGATCCAGGATCAAGTGCTGAAAGTATTCGGGGAGAAGGAATCACACCTTAGCAGTTGGCCATACGAATGACCACTAGAATGCTCGTGATTGTACACTTAGGTACACTGTTTGTACTTCTTTGCTCAAGGAACTAATTCAAGAAAAACAACTAATGCTTCAGGTTAAAAGCCTAGAGGGAGAGGCAATATCAGTTACCTTCGACTGTCTACTTAACCCTATCCAAGGGGGTTGTTAGCCGCGTCGGGTATGTGGACCGAACCCATTGCAAGAGGTCTCTCTGTGGGTGCTACTTGGAGCAGGAGGACGCTTGGGTGCCAGGGGATGCTTTGGCCGTAAATTCCTTGCCTCCAAATCCTGCACAAGAGGCCGAAGTGAGTCGAGATGGGATCTGGAGGCTCGCATACTAGTCAACGGGCGGAACTTGGAATAGCGATCCCTGAGGATTGCTGGGATAGCCTTCGGGCAGGTTATTTGATGTATTTCGAAGACTATGATAAATAAAGATCAAATGTTGAAAAATGAACTTGCTTGACATTGTTTTTCTATGTCAGTGTCTAAGTTACGTGAAGGAACCAGTGATTAATTGGTTAATTAAGAAAGCTATTTTTGCTTTTCAAACTAAATATGGTAGGTAATTAGATAACTAAGCAATCTGAGGAAAGTGCAGTGGATGTGACTCCGGGTCTGTTCTATGGAAGGGTGGTCCCGGTTGGATGGGAACTTTTCTCAAAGGATTTGATAACGAGGTAATAATGACCTAAAATCAATAGAGCTAGAGTCCCGATTTATGCTGTTTTAGGGGAACGGAATGGGACTATACCTTACAGGTAGAGAGGTCGAGCTTTGCATCCCTCTCGCTTCCCATTCTCCTTGAACTAAGTGTAGTATAAATCCGCTTCGACCCTGATGTTTCTGTGCAAAGTGGTTCGGCTTGACACTAGCTACCTCCTAGGAACTTGTCTATTAAGAAAAACCTAATTCAGGTCGATCCTAAGTGGAAATGGCCAGATGGTTCCGCTTCGTGGAAGACTTGGGAAGACCTTGATCGCAAACCCTGTGACATTCCTTGTGAGTGTCAGGGGCGGCGCTTTCTAGACTCTCTTCCCGATGGGCTGCTAAGACGTGTCCTACAAGTAGATAAGGGGGACACGCTACAGTTGATATCAGAGTGAACCAACGGGATCTAATATTTATAAGGAAACTTAATGAGGGGAAGTAGAACAATGTTGCCGTTAAGAACATTTCCTTACTTACTTATGGATGTTGGGCTACATAGTCGTGAAGCATGGAAAAAATTCTTGGTGTTCTAGGTTATGTTTATGACTGGAATGCGTGCTTCGGATTATCGACGGAGGCTAGGCATGATGAATATTCTAGACGGCATCTACAATCCTTCACCCTTGTACGTGAAACGGAGATGGATGTGTGAATCGGGGATATATTACATATCAACCCATCGACTTGCATACCTTCGGACCATCTTGAAGAGAATCAAGTGGATGGAGGATTTAAAGATCGTGAAGTTGTTCATCTTTGTCGAGGCTCACACACACACAACCCTACATGTCGGCGGTCGGAAAGTCAAGCAAAACAAGTATGTGTACGAGGAAGTGACTCGAGTAATCCCTGCCAATAGAATCAAGGTGTTGGGACGTTATGAGAAGAACGAGTATCAAAGGAAGGGATACCCCAAGCTTCCTATGACCTATCAATTCTTGAAAATCCATGCCTCCTCTCCATATTATTACTCAGTCCTCATAGTCGAATGTAACACAATCCTATTTTCCCCAAACTGATGCGCCAATCAGCTTGTTCTACCTTCCCAAAATAAATGCACTCAAAAGGGCTATGCCCACATGAATGAATAAGATTTTTTATCACTGACTGTTTTGGCTGTAAGTGTTGGTAAAGGAGTTAAGTGATTAGGTCACTTGACTAAAAGTTGAACTGGGCATATTAATGTAATATGAGAAATGTTTAGGAAGTTTTTAACGTAAAGAATCTTATTGCCCAGGCACAACCTCAAGTGCAGATTCCTAGTCCGACTCCTGCACTAAGTACTGCTGTAATTCAAGAGAAGAAGTTCCTTCTCAAACAAATCAAGCCACCTGAATTCGATGGTAAGGGAAGGACTGTCCAAACTGACGCCAAGGTCTGGATCAAATCCTTGGAGGATTATTTCGAGGCAGCAGGAATTGGACCCACTAACCAAGCTATGCTCGCCAAACTAAAGCTTACCAGCGAAGCAAAGCTTTGATGGAAACAATGGTGCAGAGACCAAGGGATCGGAAGGGTCAGTTACTTGGGAAAAGCTTAAAAAAGTTGTGTGAGGGAGATATCTGCCACTTACCTATTGCACACAAAAGATGAACGAATTCTATGAATTAAAGTAGCTTAGACTATCCCTGGATGCATATTATTCAAAGTTCATCTCTCTCTTAAAGTACGCGCCACAAATGGATATGACACAAAAGGTGTCAAAAGTTTTGTGTTGGGTTAAATCCACCCATAAACACCTGCTTGGAATCAATGCGCCCAACAGACCTCCAAGACGCACTCATTCGAGCTACTCGCATAATATAGGAGGTGCAGACCAAGCCAAGGAATAAGAGGACTTGGTCTTACAAGGATCAGAACAAGGGAATGTATAGGTCCCAAGGTAAGAGAGCGTAGGGCCAAAATCAGGGACAAAGGAAGAAAGCTAGGGCCAGCACTGTCAACAATTTTCTTCCTACAGAAGGTAATGGCCGCAATCTTTGTTGCTTCCATTGCGACGAGCCTGGTCACTTTAAATGGCAGTGTCCCAAGCTTATCATAGGACAATGCCAAGGGCCATTCCAAGGAGCCGTCCATGGCCAAGGAGCCATCGTCATGGCGGCTAGAGGGAGAACCTCCAGTGTTGCCAACAAGGAGCTGGGTGATGAAGAGAATCCATCCATGGAAGCTGACATTAAGAGGGCAACGGTTCATGTCGCTCTTCACAAGAGAATCCATCCATGGAAGCTGACATTGAGAGGGCAACGGTTCATGCCGCTCTTCACAAGAAAGGCCCAAATCGCCAATTCTCGGTGATTCAAACTCCATTGAATTATCAAGGTAAAAGCTTCAAAACCTTGATTGATTGCGGCAATACACATTCCTTCATTTCACCAGTCTGTGCAAAAATATTAGGAATAGTCACAAAAGATGCACATACCTTACTTGTGGAATTAGCAAATGGTCAGAGGTCTTCTGTACCAGGCAAACTGCTAAGGTGAAATTCCTATTGGGTGGAAAGTCGACTTCCATCAGATTCAGGGTAATAAACCTAGGTATCCACGAATGTTTGCTCGGAATGGATTGGCTAACATCCAATGACGCCCACATTCATTATGGAAAGGGCCAAGTCTCCTTTCGAAATTCTGAAGGGGAACTAGTTACAACTCAAGGAGAGACTGGTAAGCCAAAAATTCAGTTGGTAAAAGCAACACGGATAATAAAAGGAGTTAGGAAGGGCCTACCTGTCTATTTGATTAAACTAAATAAGCTAGATCAGAATTAGGAATCTAGGGAAGAACCTTCATGGTTAAAGGAAAACACAGACGTATTTCCTAAAGAGCTGATAGAACTTCCTCCTCAAAGGGAAGTCGATCACAAAATCAAGCTGGCGCCAGGAGCTGCACCAGTCGCAAAGAGACCATATAGGATGTCCATCCCGGAAGTGGTTGAGCTAAGGAGCAACTCAAGCAACTGTTAGACCAAGGCTACATCCGTCCTAGCAGTTCGCCATGGGGAGCTCCAGTGCTGTTCCAGAAGAAGAAAGATGGAATGCTTCGGCTATGCATTGACTACAGAGGGTTGAATCAATCGACCATTAAAAAAAAATATCCCATTCCAAGAATAGATGAACTTCTTGACCATCTTCAAGGTGCGAAGATCTTCTCTAAGATAGATCTCAGGTCTGGGTATTATCAGATAAGGATCAGGGAAAAAGATATCCCAAAGACCGCATTTAGCACAAGGTATGGACACTTTGAACTCTTAGTCATGTCATTCGGGCTGACAAATGCTCCTGCTACCTTCAACAGGTTAATGCAGGATATCTTTAGGCCCTATCTTGATGACTTTGTACTCGTCTTCTTTGACAATACCCTAGTATACTCCAAGCAGGAAAAAGATCATGAGCCACAGCTTCGCATTGTCCTTGAAACAATGAGGGCACACAAGCTTTATACCAAGAAGAAGAAGTGTGCATTTTTCAAGCGACAGATTGAGTATCTGGGATTCATTGTATTTGTGGAAGGAATTTCAGTAGATCCGGCCAAGGTCAGAGACGTTCTGGAATGGCCAACACCAACAACTGTCAAAGAAATACGTAGTTTTCTTGGATTGACAAGATGTTATAGGGTCTTTATAAAAAACTATGCCTTGATTGCAGCGCCTCTGACGGATCTACTGAAGAAGTAAGCATCAATTGTATGGTCACCTGCTAAACAGAAGCTTGGTGTCAGCATCCATCTTGAAACTTTCGGACCTTAGTAAGGAGTTTGAAGTGATAACTGATTCTAGCACACTTGCCTTAGGATGTGTGCTCATGCAAGAAGGTCATCTCGTAACATACTCTTCAAGGAAACTAAAGAGCCATGAAAGGAACTATGCTACCCACGATCTGGAGTTGTTGGCTGTCATCCATGCTCTCAAACTTTGGAGACACTACTTGCTGGGTAACAAATTTGCCTTAGTGACAAACCACAAGAGTCTTAAATGGATTTTCACCCAAAATGAGCTCAATGTGAGGCAACGTCGATGGATTGAATTACTGGAAGAATACGACTTCAAAATCAAATACCGGCCTAGAAAGGAGAATGTAGTTGCTGATGCACTTAGTTGCAAGGCATTTCTAAATTCTCTGATTTTGCAAAATCCATCAATAGCAAGATCTCTAGCCACAAAGGTATCCATGCCAAATAACCCAATTCTTGAGCTAGCTAGAGAAGAGACATGTCTTGACCCAACCTATCAGAAATTGCTAAGGGAGATCCCCATCAAAGATCAAGATCCAAAGCTACAAACGAAGTATCAAGAATTCTCTATCAATAGTGGACTCGTCTATTATAGGACAAGATTATGTATCCCAATAAGCCAATCACTCAAGCACAAGATACTTTGGGAAGCCCATGACTCCCCTTTCTCAGGACATCCTGGCTATGCCAAGACCCTTAATGTGGTTAGGAAGAGCTATTATTGGGATAGGCTCAAAGGTGACGTTCTCAAATATGTCACGAAATGTTTGTCTTGTCAATGTGTCAAGGCCGAACATGTCAAAATGCTAGGGAAATTGCAACCACTTGACATTCCCCAAATGCAAAGGGAATTCATTAGTATGGACTTTGTTGTTGGCCTACCCCAAGTTCAGGGAGGATACAACTCCATTATGGTCATGGTAGATATGCTCACCAAGGTTGCACATCTTATCCCTATTAAGACAAACTATAAAGCCTCAGACATCGCAAGGTTATTCATCAAGGAAATATTCAAACTACATGGGTTACCCAGAAGAATCATTAGTGATCGTGACTCTCTCTTCGCCTCACACTTCTGGAGGGCTATCTTCGAGGCCATTGGGACTCAACTCTATTTCAGTACAGCTTACCACCCCCAAACCGATGGTCAAACGGAACGAGTCAACCAAGTCATTGAAGATATGCTTAGGGCACACTGCTGTTGTGAACCCAAAAAGTGGATTCAATATTTGCCACTGGTTGACTTTGCCTACAATGCTTCTTACCAACAAAGCATTCAGATGACCCCTTTTCAAGCATTGTATGGGCACGATTGTCGTAGTCCTTTGAGCTTTTCGGATCCAACCTTGAGGGTTGAAGCTTCAAAGCAGATGCTTGAAGACATGGATGACCAAATCAAATCAATAAGACAGGACATCCAAGCCGCCAAGGGACAGACAGAAATCTTACACAAACTTGAAATGGCAAGACAGATCCTTCGTTGAAGGTGATATGGTCTTCATTTGCGTACGTCCAAAGAAGATTTCCCTATCCTTGGGTGAATGCAAAAAGCTAAGTCCAAGGTATTGTGGACCCTACAAGATTCTCAAGTGCCTAGGGCCTAATGCTTACAGACTTCAACTCCCTGAAAACCTAAAAGTTCATAATGTATTCCATATTAGCCTATTGAAAAAGTATGTGCCTAACCCTAGTCACGTGCTTGAAAATCAACAAATTGTAATGCCTAGCCAAGGAGTCCTTGAGCTATGGCCGGAAAGAATCCTAGATGTTAGGGAGAGGCATTTGAGATCCAGGACCTTGAGGGAATACCTCATCTAGTGGAAAGATTATCCCGAAGAGGATGCCACAAGGATGGATGAACGTACTCTCAACCAACAATACCCCCAAATTTTCTCGAGATGAAGACATCTCGATTCCTCTAAGAGGGAGAGAATGTAATATTTCAACAGCAAAATATTAAAGACCCTACATCCCGCACAAAAGCGATTCGAAGAAATCTCCCGTGACAAGAAAACTTCGACCTAAGTGCTCCATCCTCGCGTACTAACAACACCAGCCCCGCATTGTGCATAGGAAACCATGGCTCAAAACCATAACCCACAATGGGAACTGCCCTTCTAGGGAAAAAGGATAATAAATTATTTACAAATTTGTTTTAACTCCCTCCCCTTCACCCGTTGCATGGCGGGGAGAGAAAGTATGTGTTGGAGCTTGTGGAGGGGCATGGGGAGGAGGGCATGCAATCTGCCACTTGTGTGGCCACCCCCCCACCCCCCACCTTATATATGAACCCCCCTCCCAAGCTTGGGAGGGGCATCGTGTGTGCTACCTGCCATCGAGTTGCTGTCGCCATCAAACCGTTGCCGCCCCCATTGCCATCATCATCATCATCATCTCCATTGTCATCCTCACCATCATCACTCCAATCATCCTCATCAACACAAGTCATCTCTGTTTCTTCCAGAAGCTTCTATTGAAGCTTCTTTAGGCCAAGTTCACACGTGCCTCCCGACCGTGTCTTGCAAGGCCCATTCTTGCACAAGGAAGGAGGTCTCGGGCAGTAGCAACTTTGAAACTCGTAAGGGGTGCCAAGGGGGAGTTCGACGAGTCGAAATTTACTTTATCAATGGCTCCTAAGCAAAAGTCGAGAGGAGCGCACGACACAGGAGCTTCCACCCAAAGTACGAGAGTGGACAACGCCCTGATTTTGAATGCTCAGGTTTCAAAAAATATTCCCTCCATGGGAAGGTTGCACAAAGCATGCTTTAATTCACAAAGGAAACTTAAATGCATCGGAAAATTTATATACTCGTTCGATTTACAAAGTTCAGTTGCATGACGAGTGCTTGCATTTGCTTGCATTTCCATGGTCAAGGGTAGTCACATTTTTGAACGTATGTTGCATAAGTTAAAAGATGAAATTGTGCAAAGACGTCCTTGTTGCATCTCGCAAAGGATAGGGCTTATGACACATAATGCAATTATGTAATAAATTCTTGATTGTGACTCGTGTATAAGATAAATGTAGACGAGAATTAAATGATGTCTAAATAGTTGCAATGAAAGGAAAAGATTTATGATCTTCGACAAAAACATATATTATGCAATTCGCATGCAAATGAATAGTTACAATTTAGGTTGAGTTAAGCGATAAAGGAAGGATTAAATCAATGATGTATTCATTGGCGTCTGGTCATGAAAGAATGATGCATCCATGCATAGAGTTCCTTTCTCAAAGTTCGAAATTGGGAAAGGATGCATCTTCACTAAAAATACTAAAGCTTTGAATTCGGTGTATCAACGTAGGGTTTATAAGAAATAGCTCTGAATGTCAATCATTATATTGTAGGGCAAGGAAAAGAAATATCCTTTTATGAGCCTAGAAGCAATTGGGGTTTTGCATTGGGGTCAATAGGAATCCCAAACTCTATATTCGTGATCAAGAAATACCATATGATGGGAGATATAATCCCACTAGTTAGGTACTGACTCCTATCTCATGCAACAAGCCTGAAAGGCCATATGCTCTTGCATCTAAATCACAAGTTAGTACTGCTACACCCTAGATCAAGGTTGGCGAGTTCTAATTACAAATTAGTTTCTCTAAGGAAATTGAGTAGTCATCCTGCTACAACACTCTTCCTTGGAGACTGATTTGTCAAGCTAGGGTAGTTATGAATTGTCGAGAAAGTAATTGACCAACCAAGTTAGGGCGGCAGGGTTGTCTAGGATTTATTGATTATAATATAAGATAACCTAAGTTAAATTCCTTGCCTTCAGATCCAGCACAAGAGGCCGACGTGACTCGAGATGGGATCTCGAGGCCCGCAAACTAGTCAATGGGCAGAACTTGGAATAGCGATCCCTAACGATTGCTGGGATAGCCTTCGGGCAGGTTATTTGATGTATTCCAAAGACTATGATAAATAAAGATCAAATGTTGAAAAATGAACTTGCTTGACATTGTTTTTCTGTGTCAGTACCTAAGTTATGTGAAGGAACCAGTGATTAATTGGTTAATTAAGGAAGCTTTTTTTGCTTGTCAAACTAAATGTGGTAGGTAATTAGATAACTAATAAATATGAGGAAAGTATGGTAGATGTGACTCTGGGTCCGTCCTACGGAAGGGTGGTCCCGGTTGGCCGGGAACTTTTCTCAAAGGGTTTGATAGCGAGGTAACAATGACCTAGAATCAATAGAGCTAGAGTCCCAATTTATGCTATTTTAGGGGAACGGAATGGGACTATCCCTTACGGGCAGAGAGGTCGAGCTTCACATCCCTCTCATTTCCCATTATCCTTGAACCAAGTGCAGTATAAATCCACTTCGACCTGGATGTTTCTGTGCAAAGTGGTTCGTTTGGGGCTCGATGCTAGCTACCTCCTAGGAACTTGTCTATTCAAGTCGATCCTAAGTGCGAACGGCCAGATGCTTCCGCTTCATGGTGGCAGACTCGTGAAGACCTTGATCACAAACCCCGTGACATTCCTTGTGAGTGTTGAGCGGCGATTTCTAGACTCTCTTCCCGATGGGCTGCTAAGACGTGCCCTACAAGTAGATAAGGGGGACACGTTACATCTAATGAGTTCAGTGACTTTTTGAGGTCTCACTAGATAAAGAGACAGTTTAGTTGCAGATATACCCCACAGCAAAATGGGGTTGCGAAAAGGAAAAATAGGCATATGGATGGCTTGTCCCCCATCCTAGGTGGGCCCCATATGGTGCCCAAAAGTGGGAGGCAAAAATAAAAAAATTTCCTCCTCTCCCAAAAGGCCCCTTCTCACTCAAAAAACTCATTTTATATTGTCTATAGTCCAAAAAAATCTTTTTTGGTGTGTTTCTTTGAGAACTGTTGCTTTCTTTGGCATTCTTCCTCTCCATTCCACTAATCCATCCATCAAATCTTTCCACTACCCCCTTTCTTCCACAACCATAGCCATAGCCACAAGGGCAACATTATCTATTGGTATTCAAGAGCCACTATTTCTCCCTTTCTTGTAGTTAGCTCCTTGTCTTCCTCACAAGAACTACAGGTTCCTTCTTGCTTAATCATTCTAATGACAACTACATCATGGACAATGGATAGGAGCAACGTTTAAGAAATACTCATGGGTATACATGCAACCAAGAGCAACAAGTCCTCACCGAGTAAGATGCCATGATTTACTAAAGAATCACTGGAAATATAGATTGCTCAGGTTTAAGGAGGTTTGAGAGGGATATTTAGTTGCAACAATGCAACATGTTTACACTACAAAGGATTTGAAACTTAGCTCCTCTAGTTTGCATCATATCTTCCTATCTAATTGTAAGTATCCATGGTAATACTATTTTTCTTGGTTTAGTTGCTTTGTCATGAACTTCATCTACTTACATGAATACACTCTCCTTATAGATATTTGTCTATCAAATTCAATAGAGGAACAACCTTTGAGGAGCCTATCTAGAATCTATGAAGCTTTGCATGTTGATGCAGGAAAAATCTTGATGGGTAAGAAGTCATCATAGAGCCTTCTCTACTCAGAAATTTTCTTTTCTGAGAATAAATGTTTGGTGCCTATATTTTCAAATCCATAGGGTGCTCTTGAACTTCTTCCTTACCCTCCATTTGACTCAATCGATTAGCTGATCCCTGATTAGTGTTCCATGCAGCTTCTAGCAATAAAAATACTAAATGATATTCACTGAGGCTTTCTCCACAAATGCTAAATGATATTCATTAGCTAAATGATATTCAAAGCTAAATGTTCATAGATTTGTGGTGAAAGCCTCAGTGGGAGCTCTCGCTCAACCGCCAAGACCCACGGACTGCTTATTGTTTCAAAAATGTTTCAAGCCAAGTGCAATGGCTATCTCTCACATAGCCACATGCTCTCTCACACCTATGAGTGTAGTGATCTTACATCCATGCTCGATTGAGTTGCGTCCTCCCTCAAGCACTCTAGTAGCTCCATGATCCAAGGTGCAAGCTCGATCCTCAAGCTCCAAGCTCCATGCTCCATTGTTGTGTACAAGACAAGAGAAGAGAAGAGAAAAGAAGAAGAAGAGAGAAGAAGATGAAGAGCTTCTTAACCACGGTCGCTCACCCTCACACACTCGCTTATTCATACTCCCTCTCTCAAGCATAAGCTCAAGCACCGGAAGAGAAGAAGAGAAGAGCTAGTTTTGGCCACACACAAGAATGAGCTTCTTTATTCACTTTTTGCCTTTTATACAAGTCCTAATCCCCTTTGGGACATCCCTTTTTTACATGACTGGCCATTTTAGCCTAGGTCCTCTTCCCCTAGTCCTTTCCTATTTACAGTGTTCCTTCACCCATGCCCATCTACATTTACAAATTGCATAGGAGTAATCCTGGCACTCTTTTATAAGGATTTAGGGTGCGCTTCTATATTTAAGGTGGGCCTTTTTCCTTTTGCACTTGTCCTGGGCTTTAAATTTTGTCCTCTTGTGCTTTTGGTCCTTTTTCTCCGATTTTTCCATTGGGCCATCTTTTTTGGCTTTATCCTATGTCTTTTTTATTTTTATTTGCTTTCTTTTCACTTTCTTTGCACCGAGGTTAACATTACGCCCCTCTCAGACACATGCCAGTCCTCCTTGACCGAGGACCCATGGCTGGACACATCTAACTTGAGAACCCCTAGGTGTAGTGTTTGTGGAACTTTGATGCTACATGAGAAATATCTTTGTTCCTTTCCTTTTGCTTCGTGTGGGTCTTTTCTTCATTTCTCTTTTCTTTTTCTTTTCCTTTTTTCTCTTTTTTTTGAGATACAGTGGGAGGGAGTACACTAGACCTCATCTTGATGCTCTTCAGAAGTTATATTTTGAGGGGGCCTAAGAGATTTACTAAGGAATACATGGCTTTGAATGTATCCCTTTTGGTTAATTTTTACATTGAGAGGGGTGGTAGAGTGGAAAGGATGATTATATTTTGAGAACATGCTGTCACTCATATATTTCAAAAGGCTCATGTAAAAAGCTAGCAAGAGAGTGGCCCTTAATCTCAAGCGGGTCATTGCACAACTGTCTATCCCTACATTGATATCAAAATATAGGAGTGGTAGGCACTCTTCTTGGGCTACTGGTTTTTGTTTTAGTAGAAGTTGCAAGAGGCAGATGTAGCTACAAGTGGTAAGGAAAGTGGGGTTGGGGCATGCCATGAACTCGTCCAACAAGTGAGTGATAGAGGATTGGAGGTCTTGTGCCCCAGGCATTCTTCAAGAGTGGCAGCATTGATATTGTAGATCAAAGGGAAGTCGTACCTGCCATGCTTTCCTTGGTCAAAATCTATACTGTGGCACCTCCAGTAAAGCCATGTAGGTGGGGTCATCCCTTTCATACGGTAGCATGTTGCAAAAAGCCATCCACACCTCAAAATTGGTGTCCCAGATCTTTCGACGCCATTTAGGTTGGTCTTCCTAGCCTCTCCCATGACCTTATCCTCCCAGTACTTTGCAAGCTCTCTTCTCCATAATGTGGGATTTTTAACCCTCTCGTCTAGCCACCACTTCCCTAGACTCTTCATAACCTGGATAACTCCTTCAACCACTTCTGGGGGCAGCACTCGATTTAGGGTAGAAGGGTAGAAGAATTCAAATTGGAATGGCCTAAACTCATTCTACCATTGCTCCAAATGGTTCAATTCCAGTGCTCAATTGATAGGCAGTTGTTTCTTGGTTTGCAGCATCTAGATATTGGGCATTTCTTGCGGTCGGGCATTAAACTTTTTGCTCGTGAATTCAGTTAGCTCCCTACATTTCCTTTTGGTCTTGATCATTCTTTTTGTGGTGGCAAGATCTTCTTCTTTGTGGCCTTCTAATTTTGTTGATGGAGGTGGAGGTAGGCTCTGTTCATTGGGCTATGCCTTAGTGTCATCAAGTTTCTCAAAATTGGGCCCTTCGTCCCTTGGTGGTTCTACTTGGGCTACTGTGGTTATTTGCTCTTCGGTGCTCTTGCTTTCCAATTTTGAGCTACTGTAACTCCTCCGCCGAGAGCCCTACTTGCATCAAAAGTTTCCTTTGTTGCATCAAGCTTGGGCTAGTGCTGGTTTTTTGGCCCTTCCACGGAGTCGTCATCTCCGGCCTGAGTTATGTGAACTACTTTGTTTAGGAAGGCGTGTTGTTGAACTTCTAGCCTTGCCTTCATTGCTTCGGCCCTTGCCTCCACCATAATTCTCCCACTTTCTACTAGGGCAAGGCGTTCAACTAGGTCCCTGACTCTTTCAAGGTTCCTCTATTTCCCAAGCCTTGGCATTCTCCTCCATTTTTCATCGACTCTGCGCCGTTGTAGCTCTTGTGATAGCATTGTCACCACCTTCTATTGTTCTTTTCAGATTACTAGCATCTTCTCCTTGTCTTGTTTGTGATGATTCAGCTCTTCTTTCAGTCATTCCTGCTCTTGGAGGGTCCCAAGGAGTCAGTTCTCTACCTCTAGCAACTTTTTAGTTGACTCCTTGTCCTTTTGGGCCCTAATCTCTTACACTTCCTTTAGTAGTCATTCCTTTTGCCTTCTCTCCTTATGGAACTATGCATGGGCCTATGTCTTTACCCTTTTTAGCTCCTCAATGAGCTCCTCTCCAAGGTTCTTTAGGTGTTTAAATTGCTCTTCCATGTCCTTTTGCATGTGTATGAGGCTTGAGAAGTCCATTTCCAGCCCCATTTCTCCCTCTACCTTCTCAACTTGTAGCTCTTTTGCACTTTTTTCTTCCTTCTTTGCCTCCATTTTCTTTCTTGCCTCTAGTTTCTTCTTTAGGTCATTCACGTGCCTTTGATAATAGATGGTTATCTACTTTGTCTTCTCTAGTTGAATACATCCTTCTCAATATCTAACTCCGCCATAGTGGCCTTCCTGTCTTCCTTCATCTTTTCAAGTTGGCCTAGGAGCTCCTGCACATACTCATCATAGCTGGTCACTATGCTAGTATGGCCAATGGCATGGACATTGTCGATTTTTCAACCTTGGACTTCTTTGGGTCCTTTCTAGATTTTGCATCCATGGCAGTAAGTTTCTTTGTCCCTATTATTGGGGCTCCACCATCACTAGGCGTTGGGGCAAGTTGCTTCACCAAGTTCAACAGGTACTACACCCACATCACCACGTTGTTTTGGTCCACTCCCCCTTCTGAGGTCTCCTTGGTGGTGGTTGCCATGGCAATCAGGGTTGGTGGTGGTGGGTTCATGGGAGCCTTTCCATTACTTGGCACAATAGGCCATTGAGCTCTTTCTTTTGCTACAACACTAGAGCTTGGTTCATCACCTGGGCTTCTCCTTGTGAGCTCTTGGGGGTGGGAGGCTTGCTCTACCGAACAACCGAAATGCTAGGGCCATTTGCTTATCTTCTTCTCTTTTCAACCTTTCTTCATTTTCTATTTGATTCCTTTTTTGTTCCTCTTCCACCCTTCTTGATTCTTCTTCCATCTTTCTTAATCGCTCCTCTTCCTCTTCTTGCTTCATTCATCTAACGATTCTCTTGACTCATTGTGTGCAGCTTCTATTTCCTTGTCTCCTTCTGCCATAGTTTTCTTCTTCTTCCCTGGGAGGTTCACTTGATTTTTTCTTTTACATCTTAGCTTGATGGGATTGAGCCCTCCTTCCCTTCCCCATTAATGGTTCTCTCACCCTTAAAGCCTCATTTTGCTATGCTAGACTTGGAGTACAGCTTTCCTCTTTTCGGGTGACTGCACCACCACAGGCAATCTGTGGTCTGCTAAGCACTCAGGGATTTCTTCTACCCTTGTCTTTGCAAGTACCCAATGGCCTCTTGGATGATCAGTGAGCACACCTCCAAAACCTATGTTGGAGGTCTTAGCTGTGCTGGCTTTTTCCTTTCTGTCTCTGCTGTGGAAGCCAAAGACTCCCCACCTACTACTCTGGCTCTTATGGCTAGCGCTTTCGCTAAGGATTCCACAGTCTTACACACGTAGCCATTCTAATTGATTTCATCTAGAGACATGGCCACGAGGCTCTCGAGTAGTGGCACTTCAATCCTACTCATCAAGTCATTGTACCTTTGAGTGGAGAATAGAGTATGGACTATCTTTGCTTACAGCCTGTTTTGTCAAGGTCAAGGATGTCGACTAAGCTAACTCCACCATTTTTATACACTTGGGTCTTGTCCATCCCTAGCATACTATAAACATCTCTTTTGGGTCGCCTCTCATGCACTTATTGGCCAATCCTAGAGCTCTTTCCACCATTTTGTGACTTAACTCCACTTCTACTCTGCAAGTCTCTCCTCTTTGTCTCATTGTCTGTAACGTGTCCACTCATCCACTTGTGGGACACGTCTTAGTAGCCCATCGGGAAGAGAGTCTAGAAAGCGCCGCCTGGCATTTGCAAGGAATGTCACAGGGTTTGCGATCTAGGTCTTCTCCCCGAGGAGAAGTATCTAGCCGTTCCCACTTAGGATCGACCTAAAGTCAGGGTTCCTTTCCTATCAGCAAAGTCTCTAGGAAGTAGCTAGCATCGAGCTCTAGATGAACCACTTTGTGTAGGAACAACAGAGTTGAAGCGGATTTTATGCTGCACTTGGTTCATGGAGAATGGGAAACGAGAGGGATGTGAAGCTCAACCTCCCTGCCCATAAGGCATAGTCCCATTCCATTCCCCTAAAATAGCATAAATCAGGATTCTAACTCTACTGATGCTAAATCTTCATAGTCTTGTTATCACGTCTTTTGAGAAAAGTTCCCAGCTAGCCGGGACCACCCTTCCATAGGACGGACCCAAGTCATGTCCACCACACTTTCCTCAGTTTTCTTAGTTATCTAATTACCTACCACATTATGTTTGACATGCAAAGGCAGCTTCCTTAATTAATCAATTTAAACACACGTTCCTTCATGTATCTTAGGAACTGACACAAAAAAACAATGTCAAGCAAGTTCCTTTTTCAAATATCTGATCTTTATTTATCATAATCCCGGAATACATCAAGTATCATGCCTGAAGGCTATCCCAGCAATCAACAGGATTGCTGCTCCAAGTTCCACTCGTAGACTAGTACACGGGCCTCGAGATCCCATCTCGAGTCACGTCAGCCTCTTGTGCGGGATCCGGAGGCAAGGAATTTATAGCTAGAGCCTCCCCTGGCACCCAAGTGTCCTCCTACTTCAAGAAGCACCCACGGAGAGACCTCTCGCGATGGGTTCGGTCCATATACCCGGCGCGGCTAACAACCCCCTTGGATAGGGCCAGGCAGACAGTTGGAGGTAACTGAACTTGCCTCTCCCTCCAAGATTTTAACCGCATTAAGTGTTTTGCCTTGAATTAGTTCCTTGAGCGAAGAAGTTCAAACAATGTACCTAAGTGTACAATCATGATCATTTCAGAGTTCGTTTATGCGACCAACTACTAAGGTGTGATTCCTTTTTCCCGAATGCTCCCAGCATTCGATCCTGGATCGTTCACAGCTTGGCGAGATTCTAAGGTCTTGGCAAGCTAGGTTGCTTGTTTCCCCTTTATCTTCGGGTTAGGGTTTGTACCCTGCCGACCCTAATTATCCTTACCTTGGGTCTCCTTGTAAGATAGATCATGGACAACCCCGTCGTCCTCGGTTGGTCAACTTGCTTGTTATCTCTTAGATCCCTTGTAGTACCTATGTACCTTTATATTTGATCTTAATTGATCAAGATTGTCTATCCCCTTGACCATGGTTGGTCAAGATGGTTTTGTTTAGAACAGTCCCTACTCTCTCTTAAGTATAATCTTCTTAAGCCCTCTTAATAATTCTCACAGGCGCTTAAGCTTTTACCTATCCCTCTTGAAGTCACCAAGGACTCTGACATGGGACTCATGGATCTCAGTCCCATTTAGTAGATTACAAAAAACGTTGAATTTTCCCAACAACTTTAATGCACGCATTATAATGCCATGCCTTCATTTCAATGCTTACAATTTTGATATAATCCATACGATATTTTATGCCACACATGCGAAGGTACTTTCTATGCATGCAATCTTAACATTATCCTATATGTAATTATTTACACGATCTATAACCTTCTTGAATGATCTAATCTTTATAACTTGATGTGATGCCTTGATTCCAATGATATTGAGGGTTTGGAGTGATGCCTTGATTCCAACGGTATTGATGCCTGGTGAACCGTTCGCGGTTGCGGTGCCACCTTGTTTCGAACCTCCATCCACACTTGCAGGGTTTCCGGCCATCTTTGTGGAACTACGCTTCGGGGCCATACTCGAAGATGCTTGTAGGAGAGATAGAATTCCTGCACTCTCCTATGCAAAATTCTTGCCGCCTCTCCTTGAGTGGGGAAAAAAATAATGAAGGGGGAGGGGCGTATTTTCAGAAATTCTTCTTCTTCTTCTTCTCTTCTTCTCCTCTCTCTTTGTCTTCTTCTTCTTCTTCTTCTTGCTCTCTTCTTCTCCTTCTCTCTCTCCCTCTTCTTCTTCTTCTTCTTCTCTTCTCTTCTTCTTTTTCTTCTCTTCTTCTCCTCACTGTCTCTCTTCTTCTTCTTCTTCTTCTTCTTCTTCTTCTTCTTCTTCTCTCTCTCTCTCTCTTCTTCTTCCACGGCCAGGGGGCAGCGCCTATTGGAGACCACCGAAGGGGGGGGGAGGATGGCCACAGGGGGGCGCTGCTGCTGTCAAAGGTGGAGGGGGGGGTGATGATGCAGGCGACCAGGGTGGGGGCTCTGTCCGACGGGGGGAGGGCTTTCTTATAAGGTGGGGGGAGGTGGTAAGGAGGGGAGAGACGGCTGTTTACAGCCGCCACCCCCCACCTGGGGGATTGCATGTCCCCCTCTCATTACCTACTCTCTCTCTCTCTCCCCACCATGCAGTCGGCAGGGGGAGAGAGGGAGGGAGTAAAAAAAAATTGAATTAATTTTAAAAAAAATTAAGTGGGGGGTTCTCATGGGGGAAGGCACCGGGGGGAATATTACATCCTCTCCCCCTTAGAGGAATCGAGATGTCCTCATCTCGAGAAGACCTGCGGGTATTGTTGGTTGAGAGTATTTTTGTCCAGCCAGGTGGCATCCTCTTCTGGATAATCTTTCCACTAGATGAGGTATTCTCTCAAGGTCCTTGATCTCAAATGCCTCTTCCTAACATCTAGGATTCTATCAGACCGTAGCTCAAGGACTCCTTGGCTAGGCATTACAATTTGCTAATCGTCAAGTACATGATTTAGATTAGGTAGATACTTTTTCAATAGGCTAACGTGGAATACATTATGAATCTTTAGGGTTGCGGGCAGTTGTAGTCTGTAAGCATTAGCCCTTAGGCACTTGGTGATCTTATAGGATCCACAATACCTTGGACTTAGCTTCTTGTACTCTCCCAAGGATAGTGAACTCTTTTTAGGGCGTACACGAATGAAGACCATATCACCTTCAACGAAGGATCTATCTTGCCATTTCAAGTTAGCGTAAGCCTTCTGTCTATCCTTGGTAGCTTGGATGTCTTGTCTTATTGATTTGATTTGATTATCCATATCTTCTAGCATCTGTCTTGAAGCTTCTACCCTCAAAGTTGGATCTGAGAAGTTCAAAGGGGTATGACAATCGTGCCCATACAATGCTTGAAAAGGGGTCATTTGAATACTCTGTTGGAACCAGTGGTAAGTATTGAATCCACTTTTTGGGTTCGCGACAACAGTATGTCCTAAGCATATCTTCAATGACTTGATTGACTCTCTGTTTGACCTTCAATTTAGGGATGGTAAGCTGTACTGAAACAAAGTTGAGTTCCAATAGCCTCAAAGATAGCCCTCCAGAAGTGTGATGTGAAGAGAGAGTCACGATCACTAATGATTCTTCTGGGTAACCTATGAAGTTTGAATATTTCCTTGATGAATAATCTTGTGATGTCTGAGGCTTCATAGTTTGTCTTGACAGGGATGAGATGTGCGACCTTGGTGAGCATATCTACTACAACCATAATAGAGTTATATCCTCCCTGAACTTGGGGTAAGCCAACAATGAAGTCTATACTAATGGATTCCCATTTCATTTGGGGAATGTCAAGTGGTTGCAATTTCCTAGGCATTTTAACATGTTCTGCCTTAACGCATTGACAAGACAAACATTCCGTGACATATTTGAGTACGTCTCCCTTGAGCCTTTCCTAATAACAGCTCTTTTTGACCACATTAAGGGTCTTAGCATAACCAGGATGTCCTCAGAAAGGGGAGTCATGGGCTTCCCACAGTATCTTCTACTTGAGAGTTTGGCTTGCAGGGATACATAATCTTGTCCTAA
This sequence comes from Lygodium microphyllum, assembly GCF_053477565.2. NCBI lineage: Eukaryota > Viridiplantae > Streptophyta > Polypodiopsida > Schizaeales > Lygodiaceae > Lygodium > Lygodium microphyllum. The sequence goes on from NC_141138.1 coordinate 63,720,675, forward strand.
AGTAGACAAGCCCACTACTGATGGAGAATTCTTGATACTTCGTCTTTAGCTTCGGGTCTTGATCCTTGATGGGGATCTCCCTTAGTATTTTCTGATAGACTGGGTCATGATATGCCTCTTCTTTTGCTAGCTCAAGAATCGGGTTGTTTGGCATTGATACCTTTGTGGCTAGAGACCTTGTTGTTGATGGATCTTGCAAAATAAGAGAATTTATAAATGCATTGCGACTGAGTGCATCAACAACTACATTCTCTTTTCCAGGCCTATATTTGATTTCAAAATCATATTCATCTAGCACTTTGATCCATCGATGTTGCCTCATATTGAGCTCATTCTGGGTGAAGATCCATTTAAGATTCTTGTGGTCCGTTATTAAGGAAAATTTGTTACCTAGCAAGCAATGTCTCCAAAGTTTGAGAGCATGGATGACAGCCAACAGCTCCAGGTCATGGGTAGCATAATTCCTTTCATGGCTCTTCAATTTTCTTGAAGAATATGCTACGGGATGACCTTCTTGCATAAGTACACATCCTAAAGAGAGTGCGCTAGCATTAGTTACCACTTCAAACTCCTTGCTAAGATCAGAAAGTTTCAGGATGGGTGCTGATACTAAGCTTTGCTTTAGTTTGTCAAAGCTGGTCTGTTCAGCTGGGTGACCATACAATTGTTACTTGCTTCTTTAGTAGATCAGTTAGAGCTGCTGCAATGAAAGCATAATCTTTGATGAAAATTCTATACCATCCTAAAATTTGTATTAAACAAGCTATTCAAGGGACCATTTTTTTCAAACTCTCAAAATATACCGAAGAGAGAAAAATGAAAAAAATTGGGTTTCTACCACACATCTCAAAAAGTACCCTTATCAATCAGACTAATCTCTAAAATTATGAGTCAATCTAAACAAAACACAAAAAGAACTCAATATAGGAAAATATAATTATTTCTCTTGCAACTATTTAGGCAAATTATGAAAGCCACTTATATATAACTATTATATAGTATCGATATGTGGACTTGATAGCAACAAATGTCAATATCTTCCTCATCTTTTTTACTAATCACTCCAAAGCTTCTCATATATGCAATGGTTGTAGGGAGCTTTAACTCTAACATATCTACAAGGGATATATCATTTTCATCCTCTTGTTGAAAAATTTGGCCAAGTATTTGTTCAACCTTTCCAATGGCAAAGGTTGCATCATTTATTGACCACTTCTCATCATAGTTTGTAGCTTTTGACAACGAATCTAGTTTACCATTTGCGGTTTTGAAGGTCTTTCTCATGTCTAGCTCCTCCTATGTAGGTTTAGGCATGATTTGACTCATGTAGAATTTAAAGAAAACCTTGTGCTAAAAATAAAAATTAGTAGAATTGATTATGGAAAGTGGAAGGAAGAGCAATATGCAAAAGAGAAGCAAAGAGTAGAGTTGTTGCATAAGGACGGGAAGCAACCATATCATGGTTTGGTTCAACATCAAACTTGGACATGGTTTATATCAATAGCAGACTTGCCAATCAAAGGTTAGATGAAACATGGTTTAGATAAAAAATACCCAATTAACAAATAAAAATTAGAAATTAGAACATGGTTTAGATAAAAAACACCTTGATAACATGATAAGGGGAAGCAAACAATTGAGAAGGTGTAACATGGGAAGGAGAAGCAATCATAATATATATTAGAAATGTGACTAGAGTAGATGATACATGATTAGATTCTATGTAACCATGCTTTCCATAATAGGAGTAAAGGACAAAGAATAAGATTACCTTAAGAAAAAAGTATCACAATCAACAAAAACGAACTTGGAACATCAATACCAAGAAAAATGAAAATGCTTTGCACACAAAACAAGAATGATTTATAAAGAGATATTTCACATATAAATAGACAATCCTCTGAGGGGAATTAAAACGAAGTGATCAACAAGCTTTATGAAACAAAATCGAGATTATCTTGAGAAAAAAATTGTCACAACTAGCAAAAATGAACTTGGAGCATTAAAATTAAGAAAAATGAAATTTCTTTGCACACAAAATAAGCATGATTTATAATGAGATCCATCACCTACAAATAGGTACCCCCCTCAGTGAATACCAAGCCTTATGGATGTATTCATCATAGCAAAAGGCAAACAATAAACTTGCATACTTTTCATAATAGGAGAAGAGGAGCAAGATCTAGATTACCTTGAAAAAAAATTGGCTCAATAAAAATGAAGTTGGAGCATCAAATCAGGAAAAATGAAATTACTTTGCATAGTAAATAAGCATAGTTTATAAAGAGATCCCTAACCTATAAATAGATGGCCCCCTCAATGAATCAAAAAAGCATGATCAATAATTCCACTTTTAGATCCTCGTCCAATCATGTCCACAAATGGATAACTGGTCCATGATTAATAATGTCTACTTTTACTAGAGTTTTCATTATGCTTAAAAGGAAAAATACCAAATATGTGGTCCCTTCACATCATGTATCCAAAATGAACGTCCACCTCCACTTCTTCATATGGCCTTTAAATCTTTCATTCAATACTGCATGGTCCCCATCTCATTGAACAATAGCCAACATAAAACTCTCAAGTCTTTGATTTGCATTTTATGCGTCGCGGAAGGGCAAGCATAAAATTTAAATCAGTTTGCTTAAGGGAAGGTTGATGCATCATCATATGTTGATTTTTGTCCATCCCAAGCACACGAATGTAGACATAATACATGTGCTTACAGGCCAGGAAGGGTTTACTTTCCAACTCTCTCTTTTGAAAGTCAGGACACGTGCAGAAGGGCTCGGGATTGACATGCACCTCATACAAATGCTCTGACATAACATAAAATATGACTTTCTCATTTTCCACCACTACTTTCTCTTCCATGAAAACTACATCCAATGCCTCAGCCAATGCAATTTTTCTTTCTGCATCCTTAGAAATACCATGTCTCCATTTTTTTCTTCGCTTGCCACTTGAAGAGGTAAGTGGTTCTGTCCCATGGGTCGTAATATTTTTGGGGGTAGGTGGAATGCCATCATGCTTGAATACAAAACCTCCTTTTATAAGAATTGAAATCTCCTCTGCAGAAGCATTGGTGCCCTTGTCAATAGACCAAATCCTTGGTCGCAAGGGCACATGCTTAACTTGTTTATCAACATCCCATGTATGCTCCACATCATGACTGCAAAACCAGAACCATTGTGCAATAGGCTTACCTTGAAATTCCCTCTCTGACCAAAATGAAGGGCATAGTAACCCAGGTGATCTACTTTCTATCACGTTGCAGCACTTCTTTCTATTTATAATACCAAAACATTTTCGTTTGCAATGAACAAGCATTCTCCGGATGGCCCATAAACTTCTATGCATTTCCTCCTCTGAGACAATATTATTTGGGAGATCCATTTCAATCGACACTGCATGCACCTCATGGTCCAAGCCTACTTCTGTAGGTTGGTCATTTCTATTTTGAAAATTTATCTTGTGTGGTCGTCCTTTTTTTTTCTATCCCTTGACTCCATTACATAGCCAGGTTTATAAGTGGTACAACCATCTAGAGTTCTTCTTTTCCTTTGAACTGTTTCTTTGTTTCCAGAAATGAAAGGCTCTCCATACATGGGGGTGCCAAGAACTGCTCCTTGAACTGTTCGAGCTATGAATGCAGGTGAAGGGGTATTTCTTGCAACCACCCTATTAATAAGAGCATCCATGTCGGGACCACTTCCAGAGTATCTTCCAGTTGTGAAGGCCAATTGCCTTGAACATTGAATATATGAGTTGATCAAGTCAGTGACGCATGCATCATACAAACCAATTTTCTTCTTTCCATCCTCCCCTGCCAACCAACTTGCATGCACGCTCTCAGAAAGATTTGTGTTGGGAATACAAGCCCTCTCCCAAGGACTCAAGGAAGCCTGCAACCCAATAAAAAACTCAGCAATTTCTCTTACATGTCTATTTTGTTCTCATACTTGGGTATTCCCACCCCAATGATATTAGTACATGTGTATGTAACAAATAGAAACAAAAAAAAAACATTTACATGTGTAGTACTACCCCAATGGTCTATCCTATTCTCCCACCATTTGATCCATCTCTTCAATGGTACGGTACTATCTCGAGGTAGTCCTACTTGTTGCCACCAATTTTGTATAGCTGTGGCGTTCCTCTTGCCCTCTTCAATGGATTTTGAAAGGCACCACCTCTCACATAAATTCAAGTGATGATTTCGAAGGTTTGAAGGCATGTATTTCGTTGTGTGCTTTTGTAAGCTTTGTTCCCAGTGAAACAAACACGCTCGCTCTCTTCCTTCCAAAACATTGTCAGGTCCCGCATTGAAAACAGTGTGGATCGCCATCCAATTTGCACCAGCTTCATCCGCCATAAAACTTGCAAAGTTTGCAGGAGGGTGTCCACACTCGAGCATTACATTATTAAGGCATCTCCAAAAAAGAATTTGTGTTTTTGTATCCTCTTCCTTTGTATCACAAATAGCAATCACCATGATCCCCTTCAAGCTGCAATAAGAAATACAGTGATTAGAAACTAGAATATGTCAACGAAAATTGATAACAAGTAAGGTTCCCGAACAAACCATGGATCGTACATAGAACAAGTTATTGTTGCCCAGTCATCTATTCTGTGTGTAAAGTCAAAGTGAACCCAAGACTTGCAAAGGTCTCCATTTCCTAAGCGTCGCATTCGATTAACCAATTCCACTCCAGAGCCGGGTCCTTTAGTAGACATCTTGAAAATGTAACTTTTTTCACCCACCCCTCCTTGCCCTGGAAATCTACTGCCATGAAAAAAAGGAAACATCCATCTTTTTTTCAACTCCAAAATGTTATCAAAGCCATCTCCAACAACATATGTTTCTTTTTTTTTCTGGCATGTCACGATACTATTGAACCTACAACCTCAACAAACGAAAGTTTGTTAAACTAATAACAATGCTACAAACCATAGTTTGTAGACTTGAATAATTGAAATTAACTTCTGATTTTGAACCAATGGCATCAACTCCTCCAAAAAGTTTGTAAGCTCTTGTTCTCCCTCCACCATTGAACCATTAGTTGTCAAAGATTTAGTGATAATTTGTTTTGCTACAATCATTTGAATCTTCCTAGCACCACAGTGTCGATTCACTTGCAAAATTGAGTGAACTAGAGATCTAATTTTTTTAATTGCAGCCATTGAAGTCCCTGGTTGCACATTGTGTGTGTGAGTGCCTACATGAAGCATCAATCTCTCCATGCTTGTGTCCTTTGGCAAAATGTAATAAACTTTGCAATCGCAAGTTGCATAACAAGTGACAACTTTACTACAATAGTGACACGTGATTGAATGTTTTTCTTCACTTGTAAGTAGCCCCTTGCTCACTGTGCTATTTAGGTAACCATGAAAATACATTTTATTATGTTGATTGTTGCTCTCATAGTAAGGACAATTGACTCGATGACATTGTAAGTCTCCAATGCAATGGCTAATTCTGGAAGTAGCATCAGGGAAGATATTAGTTGGATGGGGTCTTGTCCAGACATGACCATCATATTGTTGCTGCATCCCATCCATGTTTGAAGATGTGCCATATGTTGGCAGAAGAACGAAAGCAATAGAACCATTGTACTCTCTTGGAATCTCACTAACAAAAAAAGGGCCTTCACTCATATGCAATAAAGCCTTCAACTTCTTTCCTCTGGGGCTATTAGCAATCCAAGGTAAAATCTCTTTCTTTATTTGTGGAAATGAATGAGGACTATCAAGTCCATCATCCGACTGTAAGTCAATAGTCTGAGTTGAGATGGGTGCACAAAAAGAATTTGTTTTAAGTGGCGAAGAAGTTTGAGATGACGTCTCTGCGAAGGAATCAGATGTAATGTCTACAACAGGTCCTGAAAGTGAATGAGCTTGTTTGCTATTTTCTACAGTGTGTAGTCCTTCATCTCGGTCCATGGTGAAAGTGGTATCACAATGTACTATTTTATACTGACATGAAAGAGAAGAATCTAGCAAAAATTGCTCTGCACCATTGATATCCAGTTGGCCATGAACCGCGATCTCTTCACTGTAAGCATCAAGTTGGAAAATAGCATACAAACCTACCAGCTTCCAGTCAGGGGTAGAAGTGATTGAAGAAAATAAGAGCTCACAAGAATCTTTCCATCCCTCAGGCGCACAACACATTCCAGTGATTCGGAGCCGATTGACCATTGAAGAGTAACTTCTGCCATCTTCTCTCACAAAATCCGGTTTGAAACTCAACAAACAATGGAGCTATGAAGGTGAAATATTATATCTAATAGCATGCCTATTGTTTATCAATTTCTTTAAACGTAGAAATAATAGTCCGTTACCCCCACCAAATATGGATTAAATGAGCTCTTACTCCATGGGCAAGTTCTTAGTGACGGTTGAAGTTGCGAATCAATCCATTAATGAACCAAATCATTAAAAAAAGTCTACATATTGAAAAATCACAAGATTTAGTTAAATAATTTTTTTAAAAAAACATGTATTTTCGAAAATAAATAATGTCTTTTCGAAAATCATGTTGTGTTGTAGCACATATTTTTATAAGCATGTTTTATTTTGTCAGATGTCAGGCGCCGTCAGCATTTACATTTTTTAGTAAATAATTTCTTGGTGTTCAAGAGAAACATTCTCTCATGATGGATGTTCAATATGCACGTACCGCTTGCCATTGAAAGTTGTGTGTAATGGTTTAAACATATCTTCTTATTTGTCCTTCTTCTTCTTCTTCTTCTTCTTCTTCTTCCTTTTCTCTTTTGTTTCCCTCTTCTTCTCTCCCATTGCAAGTTGGAAGGCATAAAGAAGAAGCAAGAAGGAGAGCAACCCCTGCAACAAGCTCAAACAAGATCAACATTCTCCATCAAACTCACCGGGTAAGCTCCACACTCCATCCTTATGGCTGAAAATCTATATTTCAAGTTTCATTTTTCCTCCATGGCTGAAAGAAATGGAAGAGCAGGTAGACAATGAGAGGACAACAATGGGAGGGGAGAGAAGGAAAGGGAAGGTAGAGAAGGAGACGGTAAACTGAAAAAATGGGAGAGGAGGAGACCTTTGGGACACCCAGGGCTGTCTGCGTCAACGCAGATAACTCTCCGGGGTTGGGCACAGCCCCCTTTGGAGGGAGGAGGAGGAGAGGGAAAAGGCGAGGAGGGGGAACCCTCAGTACCAGCCCGCTGTCTGCATCAACACAGACGACCTTGTGGAGGGGAAAGGTACCTCATGAAATGGGGCGGGTAGTGCACAGCCGCCCCCCCTCAGCCCCTCCTCCTTAAACCACTCCCCTCTCAGTCCCTGCTCCCTAAACCACTCTCCTCTCAGCCCCTCATCCTTAAACCACTGCTCTTCCCTAAACCGCCCCTTAAACCTCTTCTATAGCCAAGTTACCTACAATTTTTGGCTTCAGGGGCCCCCCTTGGAACCCCCTGGCGACACTAGTAGGGGGGTTGATGCCCCCCCTACACCCCCCTCCATATAGAGTGGGTGTAAACCGCATGAGTCCAAGGCATGAAAAATTAAACCATTTTTAAATCGTACGCAAATCATCCTAAAGAAATAAGTGTGACATTATTAGATTTTTTTGGATTGGGAATTGTCAAACACTCAGCATTGTCTGCGTCAACGTAGACAAGAACAAGGGGTTGGGAGTATCCCCCTTTGGGGGTGCGGGGGTGAAAATGTGGTCAGGAGGTTCAAATGATTAAGAAAATTTAATACATTTATTAAAACCAAATAACAAATGATATTAAAGTGTGTTGTCTGCATCAAATGGTCATATTTTGGTGGAGATTAATTAATAGAACATGTGATTTAGTTGAGTTGTCTTCATTTTTAAAATGATTTGTGGTTTGTTTTAGTGCTTCTGAGCATGGCTAGAGGTCGGCGTGGTGGTGGTAGGAGAGGTCAAAGCAAAAGGGGCCGTCCAAGTAAGTCATTCAATCAATCTTTTAAATTTACATATTCTATTCTTAATGGTTAAGCAACTCTTTTAAAGTTTCATATAAATGTTATATTCTTTTTTCAAATTATTTTTGTAGATACTCCAATTACAAGGTTAAGATCTGGTCTATGCAATAGACTAGTAAGTATCGATCAAGAAGCATCATCATGTGCATTCTCTGAATCTCCAAATAACAAGGGTGGAAAACCAAGGAAAAAATGTCCTTTCATTGATGATGAAGTGCTTGAGGATAGCATGGATGAAGCAAGCAATGACATTCATGCTGATCCTATGAGCACCCACACTACCACCACGGAGTGTGGTGAAACAACACAGGGGAGGTCTTTAGATTTGCAAACTGTACATGAGGAAAATGAAGAGGTGAATGAGGATGTTGCTAATGAAGAAAAGAAAGAGGTCAGTGAGCATGATAGACACATTGGAGAGAATGTCAAGTTTGGGCTTATGTCAGTGCCCTATGAAGCTATAAGGCTTGCATCTAGTTCTGCTACATGGTTGATTTCATCTTTCGATAATGCTTCATATATGGAAACAATGGGGAAATTTTTGGTTTCTTTGAGAAGGCCCACTGGTGAGCTAATGGATGTATCTCCCCAAAATTTAGAAGATTGGGGCCCTCTTTGGAGAGAAGTTAACCAAAGGTTTGAAGATGAATTGACTGATGAGTGGGCTGATTTAAGAGGGCGCAAGTTTTTGGTATGGGACGGTAATCATAGGTTGAAGACATGGATGAAGAGGATAAAGGAAGGTAACTATGCATTGTCTTGCTTTCTCTTGTTTATTGTGATAATACTTCCTTCTTTGACTAATTATTTATTTTATTATTTGATGTATGTAGTTTATAATGAAGATATTTCGTGACATGTTAGAGTTCTATGTCAATTCATTCAAGTGGAGAAGAAGAAAGAAGGAGAACTGTTGTTAGCATTGGATACATCAAATGCGTAAGTATACTTATCACTATTAACTTTTTCAAATGGGTTAATAGATCTACAATTGTGTGTGAATATTGCCAATAGTTTTTATTTATGTGTGAATCTTAAAATATAAAGATAATTTATGTGTGAATGTCAAGAAATTTTATTTATACCAGTAGGTTTCATTTACGTGTGAATGCCAATAGGTTTCATTTATTAGTTATGTGAATGTGAATAGGTTTTATTTATGTGTGAATCTTAAAATTTAAAGACAATTTTCAATGTTGTAGTGTAACAAGAGCACATGTCAAACCCAACCTAGGCCATGAAATTTTCATGTTCCAAAAGTTTGGCATCGCTGATAAACAAAGCATTTTGGAAAGGATGAGCCCTTCTCAAAGACGGTGGGCTGAAATAGAGTATGAAATTGAGGGAAAAAGTAACCATGGCAATGATCCATGGTACAAGAACCCATGTTTGCTAATATCGCTTTTGGTGTGGAAGGTAAAAAGTTTGGTATAGTATTTTAGTTTTCAGCATAACAAATTGTGGTATCTTGAATTTAACCATAACTAAGAATAGTGTATTGGTTTTTCTATTTAGGATGACTATAACTCTGCCATACTCAAAGAGGAGGCCCGGCTCAAGGAGCTTGCATTGCCAGAGGAAAATTATGAGGCAAAAAGAAAACAATTCATAAACAAAGAGCAAGATAAATTGAGGATACAAGTACCTTGGAATAGCTAATCTTGCACATGGAGAGGATTTCTTTTCTGTTTTGTTTGCATTGAATTGGGATGAAAAGAACATGATGACTATTACCAAGGACAAATTGTATGTCATTTTTAGTGCTAATATTGCTGCGGAGAGGTATGTTTTCCTCATGGACTAATGTTCTCTTGTTTTTTGGAATTGAACATAATTTGGTTCAACAATATTGAAGTTATGTTTTGTTCAATAACCAATATATTAGAAAAAGGGAGATTTTACTTCTCATGACTGTCACAAAGGCAAAGGACTCCAATATGTCACACTTTGCGAATGTAAGGAGATTTCGTAGCTACATGAAGCAAGAGGTGTATTGGTTTCATATGATTGGAGAATGCTCCTTATTGATTAGGAGCTTACAAGTTGATGGCACTGAGATTCCAGGAGGCTTTGATGTTTTTTTAAAAGGCTAAAGACGGTTACATATTTTAAAGGCATTTGCAAATATTTTTGGTGAAATGAAGAATGTTGGAGACTTTGAGAAGGTTCCAGAGCTCACACAATCAAGCAAGAGGGTGGTATACAGATATTTCTAGTATAAAGAAACCATATTTTCTAAATACCATATATACAAATGTATTCTAACTTAAGAGTGCTTTTGTTGTTTGTTCTTATGTTTTTGGAAAAGATGGTTGCATAGTCTACAGGAAAGTTGAGTGCTAGAAACCCTCCCTCCTCTAGTGGAGGAGTGGATGGACTTGGGATGTGAAAATTGTATGTTCTCAAAAGCGCTGCTTGAGAGGGGTCTGTCGGAATGGGAAATGCGTATTTGTCCATGGTGGATAGACTATCCATTGGATGAAATTCCACGGCAAGAGATTGAATTAAGAGAGAGTAAGTACTTTGAGAGCCAAACATAGTAAATATGTGGTAACTCTTGCTGTTAGCTATTTGTTTTAGTAATACTCGCCTTATATGCAGGATTTCTGGAACAAAATAGAGTAATTTCTATGCACAAAGAAGAGGATGAAGGAAATGGTACTTTCTAAAAATGTATTTGTTTAACATGAAACTTATCATAACTTTTTATACCTTTGTGTTTTCTTAACTTTGTTGTTTTTGCAAATTAGAAATGTCCAATACAATAGACATGGTCCCTCATGTTGTGGGGATAAAGGCGACTTGTGGTGGTAGCATGGAAAAGGGTATATTGGATGGAATGCAAATTTTTAGTTTGATCCAAGTAGCCTTGTTTCTAATTTGCATGAATATGATATTATATTGTATTGACTTCACACTACTTAGGTGCCATTGGTGATGCAATTGTTGATACTACAATGAAGAAAAAGTCCATGGGAAAATGAAAGAATATTCCGACGATAGATGATGCGTTGAAGCATAGCAAGGGTAAGCCAATTTGCATGAATGATAGAGTTTAGGATTTTCATTTGACGAGTCAATTTATTAAAGTATTATTTTGTTGTCTTTATGTTGCGTAGGTAATATAAGTGAATTAAATGAGGTTGGTACAACAAAGCAAAGGTCTAAACACAAAGAGAAAGTTGTTTCATTGGATGAAGAATTAGAAGGTGAATCAAGCATCATTTTTTGGATTATTGGAGTCATGTTAAAATTACATTTTTATATTTTTTTGAAGATAATATAAAATCTAAACATTAAACACTAAATAATTTGCTTTCCTTCCTATTTTTCTTTACAACTTTAGGCAAAAAAGATGGTTTTGACATGCATAGCATTTGGAAACAAAAGGAAAAAAGTAAGGGTCACTTTGAGGGATCTTTGCAACATACTACACCTTCTCGGGCTATGTCATTCATGACTCAGTCAATCAGAGCCTATACAAGAGTCTTGTAGACGTCCCGCTATACGCAAGACAGGTATGTAGATTTTTAGCTTTACATTTTGAGTCTTAACATTTAGCCAACATCAACATTTGTAAGTAAACTTTATTTTGATGATAGGATTTCAATACCAAACTATTGTAGATGCTCTGTTGGTAGATGTGACATCGATCGACGATTTTGCATTGGGTGGGTATATTTTATCACCATTCTCTATATACACATCTATTGTAATGGTTACTTATGCTTTGTTATTGTGTTTTCAATTTTAGCATTAAGCGCTTCATGGAGGGAAATACCATCAACTCTTACCAGTGTAATGGTGTCCCATCATATGAGGTTGCTAAGTTGTTGTTTGCAGATTTTCCTACATCTTTGCTTGTTGTTGGCCTTGAGGCAGAAGGTATATGTGTTTGCATTAGTTTAGTTTATAAACTCATGTGATATTGCATGGTCTTATACATCTTTACATTTGAAAGGGATTCCGGAATGGAATACATTTTCTAGTGCACTTGTCAAAGGTGTCATGGGCCTAGCCCATAGATTCTTGGCAGATGAGGGGTTCTTGGTGACTTTGGGACTTGCACAACACTTTGGAAAAGTGCTTAGAGGAGCTCATGACATTGGATTGAAGCTCCATCGCACATGGACTCTCGTGTGTGAGGGTGGATATAGACACCCTGATACTCGAGAGGAGGTAAGTGTGTTGAAGACAAACTTGTAACTTTTTAAAATAAAAGTTTAAGTAGCTAACAAGATGATTCTACATTGCTAGGTCATGGACCTTACTATTGGCTTGTTTTATCGAGGGATGCATGTCCCTTCATATGATAGAGAGGCTGGCAAGAGGGTTAGCCCATACAGGTTTCCTGCCTCTCGTAGCTTCCTCTTCGAGTAATAATTTCCGCAACAAAATATTAACGACTCTAGATCCCATGCAAAAGCAATCCAAAGTAATCTCCTGCAACCAAGAAATACTGGCTAAGTGCTCCACCCTCGCGCATTAACAAACACCAGCCCCGCGTCGTGTGTAGGAAGTTGTGGCTCGAATCCGTAGTTCACCGCGGGAACACCCCTTCAAGGGAAAAATGATAAAGGAATTATTTGCAATTTTTTTAAAAAAAACTCCCTCCCCTTCAGCCGTTGCATGGCGGGGAGAGGGAGTATGAGTAGGTGTTGAAAGCATGGGGGAGGGGAGCATGCAAATTGCCACTTGTGTGGCCACCTCCCCCCCCCCCCCCCCCCCCCCCCCCCCCTTCAACCTATAAGAACCCCCCCTCCCAAGCTTGAGCAAGGGGAGGAAGGGGATTGATTGTGTTGTTGCCTCCCGCCTTCTGCCTGCCACCACTAGGCTGCCATTGCCGTCGTCGTCGTCGTCGTCGTCGTCGTCGTCGTCATCATCATCATCATCATCATCATCATCTTCTTCTTCTTCTTCTTCATCTCCATCATCATCCACTCCATCATCATCTCCAATCATCACTCCCTCACACGTCATCTCCCTATTTCCAAAAGCTTGGAAGCTTCTATTGAAGCTTCCTAGGCATAGTTTACCCGTGCCTCCCATTTTTCTTAAATCCGTGTCTTGCAAAGCCCGATTTCTGCGAAGGGAAGGAGATCTCGGGCAGTAGTAACCTCGAAGTACGTAAGGGAGACAAGGAAGATTCGCTGAGTCAAAATCTACTGCGTCAATGGCTCCTAAGCAAAAGTCGAGAGGAGCGCACGCGGAAGCTTCCACCCAAACTACGAGAGTGGACAACACCCCGATATTGAATGCCCAGGTTCCAAAAATTAACCCCGCATGGAAAGGATGCATTAATCATGTTTTGACTCTCCTAGAGAAGTTTAAATGCATTGGGAAATTTATATACTCATTGGATCTACAAAGTTTAGTTGCATGTCGAGTATTTGCAATTGTTTGCACTTCCGTGGTCAAGGATAGTTGCAATTCTGAACCTATGATGCATAAGTAAAAAGACAGAATTGTGCAAAGGCATCCTTGTTGCATCGTGCAAAGGACAGGGCATATAACACATAATGCACTTATGTAATAATTTTCTAGTTGTGACTCGTGTATAAGATAATCGTAGACGCCCATTAAATGATGTCCAAATAGTCGCAATGCATGGAAATGATTTATGAACTTTGCAAATTGCATGCGATGATAGTTACATTTTAGGTTGGGTTAAGTGCTAAAGGAAGGATTAAATCAATGATGGACTCATGGCATTTGCTCATGCGTGGAGTTCTTTTATCAAAGTTTGAATGTATCTTCATTAAAAATATTAAAGCTTTGATTTCGTTGCATCAACGTAGGGTTTATAAGAGTTAGCTCTGAATGTCAATCATTATAGTATAGGGCAAGAAAAAGAAATGTAACGTATCCACCGGTCTTCTTGTAGGACACATCTTAACAGCCCATCGGGAAGAGAGTCCAGAAAGTGCCGCCCGGCACTCCCACGGAATGTCACGGGGTTTGCAATCTAGGTCTTCCCGAGTCTGCCACGAAGCGGAAGCATTCCGGCCGTTCCCACTTAGGATCGACCTGAATCGGGGTTTCCCTAATGGTCAAGTTCCTTGGAGCTAACTTTCAAGATTGTGGGAGAGAAGGAAGGAGTCTCACTTGTAGCTTTCTCACTTACACAATGGGGGAATACACACAAAGGTGGAGGCTGAAAACAGTTTTCCTCTTCTTAGTTGTGTAAGCCAAAAGAACTCTAGTACAAAGAAATAGAAGAACCCTATATGTGGGTCTCAAACCAAACTCAACTAACTAAGGTGGCATACTAACTGAGCCACGAACTAGAGTAGATAAGGATAGCTGTCATCTAGCTATTATTCATAGGCGGTGTACTAACTGCATCTGCAGCTAACATGTCAGTGACATAAATGCACAACGGTCACCCTGGCATATCACGAGTGGAGCTCGATATCTCAACACTCCCCCTCAAGCTCAATCCCAATTCCTGCATACCAAGCAGGTCTCTGAACTTGCGCAGTTTCTCTGCGCCCAATGCCTTCATAAATATGTCAGCTACCTGATCCTCTGTGCTGACATAAACTAGATCAATAAGACCTAGTAAAACCCTCTTCCGCACATAGTGATAATGCACCTCAATGTGCTTTGTTCTAGCATGATAGACTAGGTTATTTGCCATGTGTATACTACTCATGTTGTCACAATAAATGACAACTGGCCCATCTGTAGGCTGATGCTGATGCCAAGAGGCATATTTCACAGTGGATTCCATGCCACGGTGGATTCCATGAGGTTTTACATTGGATTCTGTAGACTTTGTTGATCGGGGCTCATACACAAAGTGGATTCTTTGTGCGAGAAGTTGATGGGAACGCCTATCCTTTTCGGGCGTTTCATTAATTTAGTGTGTACATGGGTGATTCCATAGCGGGTGATTCTGCAAAATACATATTAAATTAACAAACGTTTATGAGTTTAGAGGACGCACTCGTGATAAATTAAGGTTAGGATTGATTTCTAACCAGTTGATTTATTTATGTAGCTCAAGACTGCTAGGTACTCACTTTTGTCAGTTTAATTGTATTATTTTACTAACGATTGTGAATGCTTCAGTTGATGTGTAGAGATAGCAATAGTGGCGGAGGAAAGCATTGGAGGATAGCGTGTATTCGAGTTATCACTTATATTTTGATGGGCATATACCTTAGGCATGGCGTCTATATTTTATCGTGCCTATTTATTAAGGCATTGGTTATTTATTTATTATTTTGTATGCGCATGGGCGCACGCTTATGATATTTGTATTTGGACATTGTATTGGGTATGCCTGACTCTTTGGGCGCCCGCCCATTAGCTTTATTTCTATTTTGTGCTAAAGCAAACTCAAAAGCCAAAAGCATGCTATTTTGTAATTTGGGCTATTATTTGAGCTTGAAGATGATTAATACATAAAATACATGCTTTGTGGAGCGCTCACACAAGGCCTAGGGGGAGATTGCACCCAATTGGTTTTTTGTTCATGTTGTGCATGTTTTCTACCTTGAGTTTTGTGCAAAAAGTAGAGTTCTTTTGTTCTTGGGGACCTTTCGGCGTTCACTACGCGAGCATACAGCATTCGATCTGTGCATCAATGGTATTAGAGCGAAGTTGAGATCGAGAGATTCCAATCGCTACCCATCTTGCGCGAAGGCGGAGCTCCTGGAACAATCGAGCTCTATAGTCAGTCTCATTGCAAACGGTCGATACGGGTGGATTCCTGGCTGTCAAGAACCTTTGTTTACAGCCTCTGATCGCGAAGGACCGGCTTGAGGAGGCGGAGGACCACGTCAACATCTCCCTACTCAAGTCATTTCTTCTCAGACAAAATAGAGATAAGCTTCATCTATAATCTTCAAAGTTTAAAGCTAAAGCTTAAAACTAAGCTTTTTAAAAATCTTAGTATCATAATTTTTCAAATCGGCGGCAGGGTGGCAGCATCCCGTGATTTTCGCGCTGAAAAATGCCCCCCCCTAAAATTTGTCGTTTCCAGGCAGACTTAGCTATAAGCTAAGTCACTCAAGTCTTCAATCACACAAAGCTTCAAAGTTTATCAAGTTTCATAAGTTTTGTTACTCTCCAAGTCAAACAAGTTCGCAGAAGTGAGAATTGACTTATGCCAAAAACTCCCATAAGGACTGTTCCTGCGCAGAAGTACTGAACTGCAAAGTTGTTCCTTGGAAGACTCTGTTTGCATATGCAGGCTTGCTGAACTAGTTTCAGCACACGCAGAAGGACATACGTAGATTTTACAAAGACTACAAACCACACAATCACAAAAGTCGAAGACCATGAAAGCCAAACAAAAATCTATAAGCCTTGTATACCCGACTTTGAGCTACGCTCATCCCGCTAATTGGATTTTGAGAGTGTGAGGTCTTTTGAATTTTTACAAGATGACGGAACAAAATATGGATGATTTGATGGCTGAAGGGGATCTTCCTGAACCTACCATGGAACAAAAATTGGATTTAATTATGATGCAGTTGGACGAAGTACGAAGAGCTCGGTAAGCCTTGCAAGTTCAATTGGCCAATTTACAAAGATCGACTACCCACAAAGAAGGACCACAATCTGAAGATCTTATCCAAAAAACTATCCATGCGACTCTCGAAGCTCAATCCATCCGCAAAGAAACAAAGATAAGTAAAATAAATTTCAAATTCCGTACTTTCAATGGCACTCGAGATGGAGAAACTGTTCTTGTATTCATCAGTCAGTTTGATGATTACTTTCATGAGGAGACATACGCTGAAAAAGATAAAATCAAATGTGTCACTAATCATTTAGTGGATAGAGCATCTCTTTGGTGGACCGTGGTTCGTAAGAGCATAGATTATCCCACTACCTGGGAGAGTTTCAAGAAGAAGTTTATGTAGAATTTCCTTCCTCCACAATTCCATGAAAAATCCATAAAGCAATGGGATCTTCTTCAGCAAAGAGATCGTGAGCCTATTTCCCAGTACACCAAATGCTTTTGGAATGCCTTACTCCAACTACGCATGCTTGAAGATGTACCTGAAGCGACTCATAAGTGCAAGTATATGTCGGGATTACTTGGGCATTACTACACTGAAGTCAATATGTTCAAGCCAGCAACTCTTGAAGATGCAATTTCTTTAGCTCATGACACTGAAGACAAGCTTCGAGGAAGAGACAAGCGTCCACAACAATTTCAAGCAAATGGTAACTATGGTTCTAAGAAATTTAATTCAAATTTTAGAAGATTCAATCAAAGTCGATTTCCTTCATCATCTTTCCGTAAGTCTTGGACAAAACCACCTGCTTTGCCATCAAATACCAATCAACACCCTAAGCCATCTTCACAGCCAAATCCTAATATTCCTAGACTTCCTGCCATTGCAAACAATGTATCTAAAGCCAAACCTATAGTGTGTTACAAATGCCATCAACCTGGACATCTAGCAGCCAATTGCCAATCGAAGAAGCCACCTGTCCATATCAATTATCTTGGAGCAATGGAAGATGAAGAACATGAGGAAATGCCTAACTTTACGGAAGATGAGGATGACATTACTACTCCTTCGGATACTTTACTAGGTATGCCAACTCCACATTCTTTGTTAACAATGAAATGTTTAGTGCATGGAAAAGAAAAGATTATTTTGCATGATGATGGTAGTACACATGATTTTATTTCTGCAAAGTTAGTGAAAGAATTGAAATTATAAACTGCTCCTATGCATTATCGCATTGAAGCAACATTCTTAGGCACAAGGTATAATGGAACACAAGAGGTGCATGATTTAGAAATTCAAATTGGTGAATATACTGAAAGAAGGAATTTTCTAGTTGTACCATTACAGTCTAGTGATATTATCTTAGGTATGCCTTGGCGTCATTAGCATAATCCTAACATAGATTATTCCACACATTCAATTAAAATTCATTTTCAAGGAAAACACATTACATTGTATGGTATGCACACATCTAATGCTTTCCCACTACTTACTCATACTCAAGCTAAACGTGCATTACGCAAAAGTAGTAAATCTTATCTAATTTGGGTGAATGAACTTCAAGCTAAAGAAAAACATATCCACCCTAGGCATAAAGACTTCCTTCCACAATTTAAAGATTGTTTTGCTAAAGATCTACCACCTAGACTACCTCCTTCACATCCTGAAGACCACAAAATAGATTTAATTCCTGGTACACAACCACCTTGTAAAGCACCATATAGGCATAACCAGATAGAGCAGAAATAAATTCAAAATCAAGTTGAGGAATTATTAAACAGAGGATTAATTAGACCTAGTAGTTCTCCATTTGGCCCACCTGTTTTGTTGGTAAAGAAGAAGAATAATACTTATCGTATGTGCATTGATTATCATGCCCTAAATAAGATTACTGTAAAGAATAGATATCTGATTCCTAGGGTAGATGATCTTATGGATAAACTACAAGGTTCTGCCATATTTAGTAAAATAGATCTTAAATCTGGTTATCATCAGGTGAGATTAGATAAATCTGATATATTTAAGACTGCATTTAAAACACAATTTGGTCATTATGAATTTCTAGTGATGCCTTTTGGATTGACTAACTCACCTGCTACATTTAGTAGAATGATGAATCACATATTTTTGAAATATCAGCATTGTGTTATAGTATTCTTTGATGATATCTTGGTATTCAATAAAAATGAGAAAGAGCATTATGAGCATCTGTCTTTGGTTTTCAAGTTATTGAAAGATAATCAATTGTATGCTAATCTGAAAAAGAGTGAGTTCTTTCAAACAGAAATTGAATATCTAGGTTATATTGTGTCATCAGAAGGTATTAAGGTTGACCCTAAGAAGATAGAAGCAATATTTAACTGGCCTATACCCAAAAATGTACATGAGTTACGTTCTTTTCTAGGTCTTGCTAGTTTTTACAAGAAATTTTTGTGAAATTTTTCATTACTTGCTTTACCTTTAACTAAACTTTTAAAGAAAGGCATTGTTTATCATTGGTCTGATAATCAACAGAAATCTTTTGATTTATTGAAACATGCATTAACCCATGCTCCTGTATTACAACTACCTGATTTCAATAGACCATTCTTTTTAGTAGTTACTGATGCTAGCGGATCTGGAATAGGAGCCGTACTTATGCAAGATAATCATCCCATAGCCTATTCTAGTTGTAAAATGAAACCATCCGAACTTAAATATTCCACTTATGATAAAGAATTGTTAGTTGTTGTACAAGCTTTAAGACAATGGAAACATTACTTAATGGGTTCTGAGTTTATGATTAAGACTGACCAACAAAGTATTAGACATCTCCTTAGTCAACCCCAAATATCTGACCGACATATCAAATGGGAAGCTTTTATTCAGAGTTTTCATCCCCTTATTCAATATCAACCAGGTAAAAAAAATGTAGTGGCCGATGCATTAAGTAGAAGACCGACCATTCATAATATCTCTGTTATATCATTTGATTCTCTAACCCCTATGAAAGATACTTATCATCAGGACATTACTTTTCATACTGATTGGAATAAATTAGTTGGAAATAACTGGATTCCTATGGATTCACTGTCTTATAATGATGGATTCATGATTTATGAAAAGAGATTATGTGTTACAGTTCCATTTAGATCTTTTGTTTTGAATGAGATTCATTGTCCTCCATATCAAGGTCATAGAGGTATCATATCTACTTTACGTACATTGACTGAAGATTTTTATTGGCCACATATGGACACTGATGTATCTAACTTTGTTTTTGAATGTTTGGTTTGTCAAAGAGTTAAGAGATATCATGGTAAACATTATGGTTTACTTATGCCTTTATCTATTCCTTCAAGACCATGGGAAGAGATTTCTATGGATTTTATTACTGGTTTACCTAATACTAAAGCTAACCATGATATGATTTGAACTATTGTAGATAGGTTTAGTAAACAAGCATATTTCATCCCATGCAAGAAAACTTTAACAGCATCTCAGGCAGCGCAATTATTTTTGAAAACTGTTTTCACTAATCATGGATTACCAATAGTTATTATTTCTGACCGTGATTCTAGATTTTGTAATAATTTTTGGATTACTTTGTTTGCTAACTTAGGAACAAAGATTGATTTCTCATCTGCATTTCATCCTAAAACTAATGGACAAACAGAAGCCACTAACAATACTATTTTAGATCTTGTACGTGCTTACACCATTTCTAAACCACAGACATGAGACACACATTTGCATTTACTGCAGTTTGCATATAACAATACACCACACACAGCTACAAAGAAAGCACCGTTTGAAGTGATTTATGGTTATAGATTGTCTACACCTGTTGCATCTTTATCCAATAGAATTCAGAGTGCTGATGATATTGCTAACATGCATGCTACTATTTTTGATGAAGTTAAAGACATGATTGCCAAAGCCTAGCAATCATATACAAAACAAGCCAATAAGAAAAGGTAGGCCATGAATTTCCAACTTGATGACTATGTTTGGTTGAGAATAGAAAAACGTAGATTACAAAGTGTAGATAAACACCCAATTGTAAAATTAGCACCTAGATTCTATGGACTATTTAAGATCATTCACAAAATCAATGACAATGCATTCAAGTTAGAACTACCACCTCACTGGAAAATTCACAACACCTTTCACATTAGTTTATTACGATCCTTTAGAGGCCAATTACCTGTACACCCTGTTTATGAAAACCCACCTTTGTTAGATGAAGAGACTGAAATACTTGAGCCTGAAGCTATCATAGATACTGACTTTATGACCACTAGAACTGACCATAGATATTTTAGATATTTGGTCAAGTTTAAAAACCATCCTGTTGAAGAGGCCCAATGGATGCACGCTAGAGACCTAAATGCTTTCCCCACTCTGTTAGCTCCACATTGAGCTAATAGCAATTGAGGACAATTGCTATCCCACCCCGGGGGTATGATGCCAGGAGGCACATTTCACGGTGGATTCCATGCCACAGTGGATTCCGTGAGGTTTTACGGTGGATTCCGTAAACTTTGATGATCGGGGCTCATACACAAAGTGGATTCTTTGTGCGAGAAGTTGATGGGGATGCCTATCCTTTTCGGACGTTTCATTAATTTAGTGTGTACATGGGTGATTCCATAGCAGGTGATTCCGCAAAATACATATTAAATTAATAAACGTTTATGAGTTTAGAGTGCGCACTCGTGATAAATTAAGGTTAAGATTGATTTCTAACCAATTGATTTATTTATGTAGCTGAAGATTGCTAGATATTCACTTTTGTCGGTTTAATTGTATTATTTTACTAACGATTGTGAATGCTTCAGTTGATGTGTAGAGATAGTAGTAGTGGCAGAGGAAAGCATTGGAGGATAGCGTGTATTCGAGTTATCACTTATATTTTGATGGGCACATACCTTAGGCATGGCGCCTATATTTTGTCGCGCCTATTTATTAAGGCGTTGGATATTTATTTATTATTTTGTATGCGCTGTCGTATTGCTGCGTATCCGAGGTGTGAAATCCACCCAAAAGTTGTGTGTGTGGGATTTGATACTTTGTACATATTTAGTTGTTGTGTTTATACTTTTGTTCTGTGTGGGCAGTATAGTAAAGAGGGTTTGGAGCAAGAGGAACTTATCTGTAATGCTCTAGTTGGCATGTATGCCAAGTATAGAAACCTACCAGATGCACATGTTATTTTTGATACACTATCCAATTGAGATGTTGTGACATGGAGCTCTTTGATTGGAGGATATACCCAACAAGAACACATTCAGGAGGCTTTGCAACTATTTGATCGCATGAGTGATCTAGGTTGTGAGCCTGCTAGCTTCACGTACAATCGTGTTATAGACTTTCTCATCAAGGCACAAAGATTTGATGATGCATTGGAAATGTATAACAGAATGCAGAAAGTAGAAATGCTTCCAGATAGTCTCATTGAGGGTATGGTTACTCATGGACTATGCAAAGCCAATAAAGTAGATGATGCTCCTCAAGCTATATTTCGAAGTATTGTAGGCGGACCATGGCACACTGGTGTTATGGTTGGTATGGGGTAGAAGGATGCTTATGTTGGTGATGAAGCTCAATCTAAACGAGGAATATTGACTTTAAAGTATCCCATTGAGCATGGTATTGTTACCAACTGGGATGACATGGAGAAAATTTGGCCACTGTGCAGTAAAAATAGAGCTACCCGACTGGGGAAGAAAAAGCAATGAACGAAAGGAGTGGGGAAAGCCGCTTTTCTGGTCCGAAAGGGGGCGTGAGAAAGAAAAAAAACAAAAGAAATATTTTTGAAAATGGGAGTTTTGGAGGCAAAAAGGGGCTCTATGAAAGCTATCAGTTTTTTTTTCGGACCTCACACGCAGAAAAGGAGGAGAAGCCATGTCGAACATGGCAAGTCAGTGGTAATGAACCTTGCAGACTTCGTCTCTCCGACAGGAGAAGAGGGACAGACTCAAAAAACACAGCGTCTTCGGAAGTGAAAGAAGAAGGAAGGCGCGCATTGGCAAAGAATCATTGACGAATGTAGCTCTGAACGGGGTGACAAAGACGAGAAGAAGAATGCCGAATGCTGTTGCAAAACAGAGTACTTTAGCCTGCCTTTCCCTTCGGTGCTGATTATTCAAGGAAAACCGTCATCCACACACTTCTTGCTGGATGGAAGCATTCAGCCACCTAAACGTTCGAGCTAAAACATTCAAATTATCATACATTTAAAATCTGGCATGGCGAGCCCACTCCAGCTAATAGCCATTGGTATTGTATCCAAGAGTACTCTGCAACAATAACTTCAAATGACTGTTCCATCCTTGATCGTGGAATTCTTCAATATAACCGTAATGCTAGATCGAATATAAAACCCGTCTGCAGATTTGTTTGCTTCCTCGACATTCTGCAAAGATTTACAAGCCCATTAACCAGAAAAGTTTCAGAACCAAGTACAGGGAAGGTCCAACGAGATCATTGCAGCTAAGTGGAATCACAAACAGTCCTCAGCAATGACAGAAATCGTCTGGATAAATCAATCCCAGACCTTATGATCTCTTTTACAAGCACATGATGAAGTGATCAATCAGCTTAAGGTTCTCTAACAGCGACAGGAATTGACATGCTAGTCTGTCTTTGGAGGTTGAAGAGTAAAGGTATTAAACCACTCCACAAGATAAGAAAATTTCTGATATTTTTTATGAATTCATGGGTTCTTCTTTGTAACTGATGATGACTAGATACAAGTTAGTCATGAGATGAAGCAGAAATATATTATTCAGAACTTCTCTGCTGAATTAGCCACATCCTCTCTTGAAAGCAACGGCCAATAACAGAGTTCTACCATGGGAGATTGCAGAGAAGGTTAAGGGCATGTTTGTTACATTTGAAGGATTGAATACAAGTGTTCTTCTAGACGTGAAGAATGGATTCAGAATTCTCAAAAATTACGTGCGTCTTCTAAAGAGTTGTTGGAATGCAAATATGATCCTTTGTGAAGGCTGTCACTATTGACCTTCTATCCTGAAATTATTTAAAGTCCTCTGTGGTCGCGACTTTGCTTTCGAAAACCCTTTCACATCTTTGGTGAACCCGACGTGAAAGCGTCGCAGAAATTTCAGGATGGGAGATACTTCAGCATCCATTTCAGCCTCTTCTACAATTCTAGCTGCGTCCTCTACTTCAGCTCCATCAATGACTGCTGCGTCAAGTACTTCAATAGATGATCTAAAGCAGATTTTGCAGAATATGTCCATGTATATGTAGCTTCAAAATTAGCAGACACAATTGTATATGCAGTAGCAGCAGCAATTGCATCAACAACAGTTGTCTCAGCAAAGGCAACTATATTCGGAGCAGGAGAATGCAATCAGCGCGACTAAGGCGATTGAAGCAGTTGAGAATGAGAAGAAGCTATTTGATGGCCGTAATGTTTCAGCATATTTGAAGACATATGAGATGAAGATGGGGTTTTTTGGAGTTCCAGCTGGACTTATGAGTAAGTATTTCCTTTGTCTTGTCACACCTGCCTTGAGGGCAAAAGCGACTGATCTTTTTATTCAAAATTCACATTGGCAAGATTTTAAGAAGGCCTTGAAAGAAGAGTATTTCCTTGAGGACTTTGGGATGGCTACACGGCGGTCATTCCGAGAGTGGGTCTATATGCCAAACAAAGGTCTAGCTGCTTCAGAGTTGATTCGAGAATTTGAAGAGAGGTATAGTCAGCTTGATGCCATTGAACAAAGAGCATTGGATGTTGAGAAAGTTGAGCTTTTCTTGCAAGTTGCAGATCCTGCTCTTTAGGAAGAATTGGGAGAGCTTCTTGAGGATCGCACGAAGCCTATGGGACTTAAAACGGATTGGCAAGATGCCCAGGATGCAGTCTCGACCTTGACCAAGAGGAGGATATGGAAGATCCGCCTATAGAATGGTTCTATGACACCGACACCGTCTTCTGCTCCTATGCTTGATTCTATCCCTGTTATTTCTTCTCCTCCTCAGCCAGTTTCTTGGCCTATGCCAGTGCCTACTGTTTCCACTCCTCCTATTCCTCCTATTCCACGACCGATGCCTGCACCTTCTGCTCCCGTCGGTGCCTACCTCTCTTGATGACATAATCAAAGGCATAACGGATTTGACACTGGAGTCAGTTAAAGCGGAGTTGGTGGGAAAATTGAAAGAGCAGTTTGCTTCGACTGCGCCTACTATTTCTTCTAGTGCTCCTACTACACCTAGGAGTGCTCCTAGTGCACCTAGGAGAGATCGAAGATGTATTTGGTGTGATAGTACGGACCATCAACATTGCAGGGATTGTGAATCTTTTTAGGATGCAAGGCGGAAGAATTTGGTATTTTGGGGACAAGATGGTAAGATTTGGTTGACTGAAACAGGAGCTCCGCTTGCTACCAACTTTGGGAAAGGCGGAATGAAGAAGTTAGTGGATGACATGGTTGCGCGTACTTCTTATGTGACAGCTAGAGGAGATGCTTCTGCATATGGAGTCCAAATTGAGAAGGGATCAGAGAATCAGTCAGCACTATGGACTTATGCTATGGAGACAGCAAACAAGGGAAAAATTGAGCAAACTGTTTTGACTAGTGCAGGCTCTAGCATCAGATCTGAGATAGGTTGGGATTCGCCTGTTGACAGGTACTCTATTTATGCCTACTTGGCTAAGTCTCAGGGAGCAGATGTACTTGTTGAGGAGAAGCATAAGAGGGATGAAGAAAATCCAAGTGCAGCTAAAAAGACTAGAGGGGGTGAGTTTGTTACTCCACCTACTGCAGGACCGTCTTTGAGACCAGGGCCAAAACGACAGATGGAAGATGCTCAAAAGAGAGAAAAGAGGCAAGATCCTAGAGAGAGAAAGCAGCCAGGGTTTAGATTGATGTCTAATATTGAGACATCTATGGACATGAAGAAAATCTTTAATGACAAGATACTTGGTAGTGAGGTGACTTTCACTATTTCTGAGGTTTTGGGCATCTCGAAAAGAGAGTTTCAAGATCAATTTCAAGAGGTCCTGAAGAGGAAAAGACATGCATTGCCTACTACTGATACACAGGGAGTTTTGATTGGGGAGTTGGATGAGGATGAGGATGAGGTTATGGTTGAGAATGCTTCTATTTTTCCACAGATAGAGAAGAGGGTTCAGCCTATGCACTATGCTGAAACTGATGAGCCTGTCTTGATACCGCGTAGTCACTTTTCGCGGTGTCATTGGGCTAGGGCAACTACAGAGACGATGGTTAAAATTGGAGAGAAAGAGGTGCCTTATGTTGCTTTGGTGGATCATGGTTCAGAGATTAATCTCATAGTTCATGGAGTTTATGAGAGTAACAGATGGCCTATGGATGTAGAGCGTGGGTGGCGTATGAGAGCTGCCAATAACACTGCAGGTGATTTGTACGCTGCCTGTCCCAGTGTTAGGGTTTCTATTGGAGATGTAGAGGAGGATTTTCATTTCTTTGTGCAGGATTCATACTCTTATCCCATAATTCTTGGACAACCATTCATCACAGAGATGCGCATGGAAACAAAGGTAATGGATGATGGATCTGCTTATGCACGGATTTGCAATAAAGATGGTATGAGAGCAGTTCAGTTTATGACTGTGTGTGTGAACCATGTTAGAATATAGGGATACTCTTAGAGATGCTCCTTTGCCCACTGTGAGGGATTCGGGTTTTCATTAGGTACCGCCGTTTCGCGAGACGACGGTGGTACAGAGCAGAGGAGATTTGAGTTCTCACCTCTTGGCAGCAGTAGTGTTTCCTCCTCCGATTTTGTTGGGATTTCAGCAAACAGTTCGATGAGCTATCAGAAGACTTCTAAGTTGCCTAGAGCTGCCAGGCAGTACATATGCAGGAAGGAGAAAAATTTAAAAAATACAAGAATTTTGGAGGATGATGAGCATATAGATGGGATGTATGACAGTATGATTTGTGCAGATACAATGATAGAGATGGAAAATATGCTGAAAGCTTATATGTAGAGTTGTCATAGTAATGTATTAGTACAATCCCTGGACATGTTTCATGAAATTGCAGATTTTGTGTCACAAATTGAGTCAGAGGCTGAGGTGGCTCAGCAAAAAGTGTTGAGTGCTGAAGAAATTCAGCAAACAGAGTTTTCGGCTGATTATGATCAGCTTACAGAGACACAGAGGGCTGAAAACTTTTAGCCAACAGAGTTTAATGTTGAAATATTTTAGCATCTAGAGTTTAGGGTTGTTCTTATGCAGTCCATAGAGCAGAGGGTTGAGGATATTCAGCCATTGGAGTGCACAATTGCTGATTTACAGCAAGATTTGAGTAATGTAAAGGATCATAATGAAGCCAGGGTTGACACGAAATACAAGACTGTGTATAAAAAGGTGAAGCTGGTAGCTGTACCACTTCCACCTGACAGTGATCAGCAAATAGAGAGGGCTGCCAAACAGCCAATTTTAAGGAATCCAGAGCATATAGGCCATAAATTTTCAGCAGAGACTCTTGCTGAACCAAAAATTGGAAATGGTGATTTCTTGCTACCTACAGAGAAGCAATGCTTTCAGGAGATGCTTGAGCGATATGGAAGGGGATTTGCTTTTTTCCCGCATGAGATTGGATGTGTGAATCCAGATATTGTTGCTCCTATGGTGATCTTTACTATTCCTCATATTCCATGGAACCTCCGACCTATTCCAGTGCCTAAGGCATACCTGCCAAAGTTGATTGATTTGTTGAATGAGAAAATCAGGATGAGAATTCTTGAGCCTTCATCTGCACCATACTTAAACAGGTGGTTTACAGTTCCAAAGAAGAATGGTACTCTCCGATTTATACAGGACATGCAGCCAGTAAACAGAGTTACTATCAGAAATGTTGGTATAGGTCTAGTTGTGAATGAGTTTGCAGAAGCATTTGCTGGACGTGCCATCTATTCTTTAGGTGATTTGTATTCGGGATATGATCAATTTCAGTTGGCTTTGGAAAGCAGGGACATAACCACCATGAGAACTCCTATTGGGCTTGTCAGGATGTGTACCTTGCCCCAAGGTGCCACTAATTCTGTTGCGCATATGATGAATGCCATGCATAAGGTCCTTCGTGATTATATACCTCAGCTTACCATGCCTTTCTTGGATGATGTGCCCATTAAGGGGTGTGCAGAAGAAGAGAAGAATGAGAGTCTAAATGAGCAGGGATGCAGATACTTTGTGGCTGATCATATTTCAGCTTGCGAGAAGATTTTGGCCAGGTTAGAAGAAGTTAACTTGACACTATCAAGGCAAAAATCTATTTTTGGAGTGAATGAGGTCGTCATTGTTGGACATATGTGTGGATATTATGGCAAGAAACCCTCACCTGATAAGGTGGATGCTATAGGCAAGATTATGGAGTATTGTTCTACCACTTCAGAGGTACGGAGATTCATTGGAGCTTGTGTGTTTTATATGATTTGGATACCTCATTTTGCACACATAGCAGATTGTTTATATCAGCTGCTTCGAAAGGGACATAAATTCTATTGGGATGAGAGCCACACTAGAGCCATGCGGAAATTGAAGAAGTTATTGCAGATTGCTCCTACTCTCAGGAAAGCGGATTATAATTGCGGAAGGCCTATTGTATTGATAGTTGACACTAGTCCAATTGTCATGGCATAGGTTGGGCTGTGGGTCAAGATGATGCAGATGGAAACAGGTATGCTATCCGGTTTGGGGCGAAAGTCCTAAACGAGAGACAGAGGAGATATCCACAAATCAAGAGGGAGTTACTGGGGATTGTTACGGCTCTCAAATGTGACAAGGAGTACTTTATTGGAGCTTCAGTTGTGGTAGAGACAGATTGCTTGCCATTGATTGGTATGATTATGAGTTGCTCTACTCCGGATATAGCTATGCTGAGATGGATTGCATACATCAAGTCATTAACTCCAGAATTTAAACACATAGCAGGAAAGGATAATCCAGTGGCAGATATGTTGTCTAGAGCCAGATATGATGATGAGGAAATACTACTTGCAGAAGAGGAGGATGCAGAAATTTCAGCCCGCTATGGTTGATCATGTTTGTCATGTCTATGATATTGTGGCTTTCATAGAAGAACTATATGTTGGAGATTGGTTGCAGATTGGCAAGTACCTTAGTACACTAAGCAAAAGAGATGAATGGACAGATGAAGAGTTCAAGAAGATCAAAAGGAAAGCCTATGGTTATTTTCTCAAGGACGGATTTCTTTGGAAGCATCCGAAGAAAAGAGGCGGATTACCTTTGCGGGTTGTCTGCGATAGAGAGACACAGTTACAAGTGATGAGGGAGTTTCATGAGAGTCCTTGGGCTGGTCATAGAGGAGTGTGGGCTACTTATGAGAAAATCAAGGAGAAATATTGGTGGAAAGGCATGTATAGAGATGTTTCTCACTTTGTAGAGACTTGTAGAGACTGCCAGATGTATTCGGTAGTGCGTCATCGAGATGAGCTTCATCTGACCTATCCGCTATGCATTCATTATAAGTGGGTAGTTGACTTGGTTACTATGCCTATGGGTCTATGGCAGATGAGATATATTGTTTTGGCTAGAGAGGATCTTACCAATCATGTTGAGGGCAGATCTTTGAGAACGAAGACCACTAGTGCAGTGTGTAAGTTCTTATTGGAAGAAATTTTCTGCAGGTATGGCTGTGTGGGTAAGATCACTGCGAATCGCGGTGAATTGGATGCAGATGAAGCTAGGGAGTTTTTCTCTCAACTAGGAATCAAGTTGGCTCTAACCACATCATACAATCCAGAGGGAAATGGGAAGAGTGAAAGAGGGCATCCGCCGATAGTGAAAGCATTAGCCAAAGCATGCAGAGGACGGATTGGAGAATGGCTGAGACTTCTACCATTTGCTTTGTGGGCTGATCGTATGACTCACAGTGTCACCACAGGATATATGCCTGCAGAGTTGATGTATGGTCAGAAACCGGTTATGCCGACTGAGACTTGTGCTTTGACTTGGTCAGTTTTACCTTGGCAGGAGGATTTGACAAGAGAAGAGCTCTTAGCTCTTTGGATTCGACAGTTGGAGAGAAGACCAGAGGATATTCAGCTAGCTATTGACAGGTTGAAGGTTGCTAGACTAAGAAATAAGGACATGTTTAACAGCAGGCATCGCTTGCGGCCTAGAGCAATAGAAGAGGGAGACTGGGTATTAATCTTTGATAGCAGCCTTGAAAATCAGCATACTGCACTTCAGAAGATGGTGAAAAGATGGTTTGGGCCGTACATAGTCAGACATGTTTTTGATAATGCAACATATGAGTTGATAGAATTGGATGGGATAGTGCTTAGAGTGCCTATTGCAGGAAAAAGAATCAAAATTTTCAAGAAAAGAGATGATGAAGATTATGCATTGGAAGAATTTACAAGAGAAGAGGAACGAGAAGAAATTCCAATGGAAGAGACAGTTGATATGACAGATAATCTTGTTGATATACCGGAAATGCATAATGAAGAGATTGATCTGTTTGTGGATCTTGATGATAACGATCATGGGTAGTTGGCCCATCTAGAGGATGCGCAGGATTAGAGGGGGTGGATGTCGTATTGCAGTGCATCCGAGGTGTGAAATCCACCCAAAAGTTGTGTGTGTGGGATTTGATACTTTGTACATATTTAGTTGTTGTGTTTATACTTTTGTTCTGCGTGGGCAGTATAGTGAAGAGGGTTTGGAGCAAGAGGAACTTATCTGTAATGATCTAGTTGGCATGTATGCCAAGTATAGAAACCTACCAGATGCACATGTTATTTTTGATACACTATCCAATTGAGATGTTGTGACATGGAGCTCTTTGATTGGAGGATATACCCAACAAGAACACATTCAGGAGGCTTTGCAACTATTTGATCGCATGAGTGATCTAGGTTGTGAGCCTGCTAGCTTTACGTACAATCATGTTATAGACTTTCTCATCAAGGCACAAAGATTTGATGATGCATTGGAAATGTATAACAGAATGCAGAAAGTAGAAATGCTTCCAGATAGTCTCACTGAGGGTATGGTTACTCATGGACTATGCAAAGCCAATAAAGTAGATGATGCTCCTCAAGCTATATTTCGAAGTATTGTAGGCTGACCATGGCACACTGGTGTTATGGTTGGTATGGGGTAGAAGGATGCTTATGTTGGTGATGAAGCTCAATCTAAACGAGGAATATGGACATTAAAGTATCCCATTGAGCATGGTATTGTTACCAACTGGGATGACATGGAGAAAATTTGGCCACCGTGCAGTAAAAATAGAGCTGTCCGACTGGGGAAGAAAAAGCAATGAACGCAAGGAGTGGGGAAAGCTGCTTTTCTAGTCCGAAAGGGGGCGTGAAAAAGAAAAAAAACAAAATAACTATTTTTGAAAATGGGAGTTTTGGAGGAAAAAAGGGGCGCTGTGAAAGCTGTCAGTTTTTTTTTCCGGACCTCACACGTAGAAAAGGAGGAGAAGCCATGTCGAACATGGCAAGTCAATGGTAATGAACCTTGCAGACTTCGTCTCTTCGATAGGAGAAGAGGGACAAACTCAAAAAACACAGCGTCTTTGGAAGTGAAAGAAGAAGGAAGGCACGCATCGGCAACGAATCATCAACGGATGTAGCTCTGAACGGGGTGACAAAGACGAGAAGAAGAATGC